>NW_007246659.1:0-23181 GCF_000164805.1 Carlito syrichta | reverse complement strand
AAAAGATTAAAATATACATGAACCCAACCCCAAAACCAAAAGAAAGACAAAAAAAAAAAAAAAAGGAAAAACCAAGTGGAAGAACAACAACTCAATAAGAACTCCATGATAGGGATGAACTCTCACATTTCAATAATTAGCCTGAATGTAAATGGACTAAACGCACCACTGAAAAGACATAGAATAACAATAGGAAAAAATATCACCAGGCAACAATATACCACCTTCAAGAGACCCATCTCACTAGAAAGGACATACACAGACTCAAAGTAAGAGGATGGGAAACAAATTTTCAGGCGAATGGAACACAAAAGAAAGGAGGAGTCGCGATCCTAATTTCAGACAAAATACCATTTAAGCTATCAAAAATTAAAAAAGATACAGAGGGCCACCACAGAATGATAAAAGGTTCACTCCATCAACAAGAAATATCTATCCTAAACATATATGCACCCAACATAGGTGCACCAACTTTCATAAAGCAACTTCTAGGAAAACTAAAGAAAGACATTGACTCTAACACCATCATAACTGGGGACTTTAATACACCACTCACAACCCTAGACAGATCATCAGGACAAAAAATCAGCAAGGAGATCCGGAACCTCAATAAGACTCTGGACCAAATGGACTTAATTATTACCTACAGAACACTCCATCCAAAGACCACAGAATACACATTCTACTCATCACCACATGGAACATATTCTAAGATCGACCACATAATTGGACACAAATCAAGTATAAGCAAATTTAAAAGGACTGAAATTCTGCCATGCACCTTTTCGGACCACAGTGGAATAAAAATAACCATTGACACCAACAAGTCCCCCCCAAAACCCACAAAGACATGGACACTAAACAGCATGATGCTAAACAACTCCTGGGTCAATGATGAAATCAAAACAGAGATCAAAAGATACCTGGAAACAAGTGAAAATGAAGAAACATCTTACCAAAATCTCTGGGATGCCTCAAAAGCTGTAATAAGAGGGGAATTTATATCCCTACAAACACACATGAGGAAAATGGAAGGAACACAAATTAACAACCTAACAAGCCACTTAAAGAAGCTGGAAAAGCAAGACCACAAAATCCCTAATTTCAGCAGAAGAATCCAGATCACCAAAATAAAAGCCTAAATCCAGGACATAGAAGACAAAAAGATAATACACAAAAATCAATGAAACAAAAAGCTGGTTCTTCGAAAGAATAAACAAGATCAATGATCCCCTAGCTAGACTAACCAAAAAAAAAAAAAAAAAAAAAAGAGAAAGAGAAAAACCAAATAAGCACAATCAGAAACACAAAAGATGAAGTCACATCTGACCCTGAAGAAATACAAAAGATCATTAGAGTCTTCTACATACACTTTTATGGAAACAAACGTGAAAACCTTAAGGAAATGGAGGACTTTCTGACATCACACAACATACCTAAGTTGGAACAAGAAGAAATTGAGACCCTAAATAGACCAATAACAATCAAGGAAATCAACTACGTATAAGAAAACTTCCTACAAAAAAAAACCCTGGCCCAGATCGCTTTCCAGCAGAATTCTACAAGACATTTAAGGAGGAGCTGATACCAATCCTATTGAATGCTTTCCAGGCAATTGAAAATGATGGAACGCTCCCCAAATCATTTTATGAAGCCAACATCACATTGATACCCAAGCCAGGTAAAGATCCAACAAAGAAAGAGAACTACAGGCCAATATCTTTGATGAACACAGATGCTAAAGTTCTCAACAAGATCCTAGAAAACCGGATTCAGCAATACATCTCAAAAATCATCCATCATGACCAAGTAGGCTTCATTCCTGACATGCAAGGCTGGTTCAACATTCGTAAAATCATAAATGTAATTAAATACATCAACAGATGTCAAAACAAAAACCACATGATTATATCATTAGATGCAGAAAAAGCTTTTGATAAAATCCAGCACCCCTTTTTGATAAAAACCCTCAAACATCTAGGCAAACGGGGAACATACTTCAAAATAGTAAAAGCCATCTACGAGAAACCCACAGCCAGCATACTCCTAAATGGACAAAAATTGGAACCATTTCCCCTCAAAACTGGAACAAGACAAGGATGCCCACTCTCACCCCTCCTGTTCAACATAGTATTGGAAGTCCTGGTTCGAGCAATCAGAGAAGAGAAGGCAATCAATGGTATCCAAATAGGAAAAGAGGAAGTCAAGTTTTCTCTCTTTGCAGATGATATGATTGTGTACCTTGAAAACCCAAGAAAGTCTGTCAAAAACCTCCTTACACTGATAAAGACCTTTGGCAAAGTCTCAGAATACAAAATAAATGTATAAAAGACAATCGCATTTCTCTACACCAATAATAAACAAACAGAAGCCCAAATAAAAAGCACAATTCCATTCACAATAGCCACAAAAAAATGAAATACTTTGGCATCTTCCTAACCAGAGACGTGAAAGACCTTTACAAGGAAAACTACAAAACACTGCTCAAAGAAATCAAAGATGACATAAACAAGTGGAAAAATATCCCATGCTCTTGGATCGGAAGAATCAACATTGTGAAGATGTCCATCTTACCTAAGGCAATCTACAAATTTAATGCAATACCCATCAAATTACCAGCAACATTCTTCTCAGACCTGGAGAAAACAACACAGGAATTCATATGGAAACACAAACATCCAAGAATAGCCAGAACAACCCTCAGCAAAAAAAAAAAAAAAACAAAGCAGGTGGTATCACATTACCAGACTTCAAACTTTACTATAAAGCTACAATCATCAAAACAGCTTGGTATTGGTACAGGAACAGGCATATAGATCAATGGAATAGAATTGAGATTCCAGAAGCAAAACCTCGATTTCTCAACCAACTCATCTTCGACAAAGCCTCCACCACCTACCACTGGGGAGAGGAGAACCTATTCAGTAAATGGTGCTGGGAAAACTGGCCGACCACATGCAGAAGATTGAAACAGGACCCTTATCTATCCCCATGCACAAAGGTTAACTCCAAATGGATCAGAGACCTAAATGTAAGACCTCAAACCATAAGAACCCTTAGAAAAGGAAGGAAATACCCTCATGGAATCGGAACTGGCATCCAATTCCTGAACAAAACCTGAAACCCATAGGTCATAAGAGAGAAGATAGACAAGTGCGACCTTATCAAACTGACAAGCTTCTACAAAGCCAAAGAAACCATCAAGAGAGCAGGGAGACAGCCTACAGACTGGGAAAAAGTATTTGCCAACACCAGGTCTGACAAAGGCTTAACATCCTGGATCTACAAGGAACTCAAACGTGCTGAAAAGAAAAAAACAAACAACCCCAGTATAAAATGGGCAAAAGATATGAACATACACTTCACAAAGGAAGACATCTGAGCAGCCAACAAACATGTGAAGAAATGTTCAACCTCACTAATCATCAGGGAGATACAAATCAAAACCATACTGAGATACCACCTAACTCCAGTCAGAATGGCAATTATCAACAAGTCAAAAAATAACAGCTGATGGAGAGGGTGTGGTGAAAAGGGAACACTTCTATACTGTTGGTGGGAGTGTAAACTAGTGCAACCTCTTGGAAAGCAGTGTGGCTATTCCTAAAAGCTCTAAATACCAACCTCCCATATGACACCGCAATCCCCCTACTGGGAATATATCCTGAAGAACTCAAATCACTCTATAAAAAAAATGCCTGCACACATATGTTTATCGCAGCGTTGTTCACAATAGCAAGAACCTGGAAACAACCATGCTGCCCGTCAAAAGAGGACTGGATTAAAAAAAAGTGGTACATAAACACGATGGAATACTGCGCAGCCATAAAAAAGAACAAAATCATGAATTTCGCAGCAACCTGGATGGAACTAGAGTCTATAATACTGAGTGACCTCTCACAGAAGCAAAGATCAGAGAAACAAAGATCACATGTTCTCACTCATATAATGGACCTTAAACATCCAATGCAGTACTATAAGAAAATGACTGACAGTACTGGGAAACCATGGGGCGGGGGAGGGAGATGGGATTAACAGTAGCAAATATCTATCTGGGAACGGGAAAACACCTCATATCAAAAGGGTGCCTGAATGAAGCGTCATTGTATACCTAAGCCTTAACTGTACCCCACAACATCATAATAAAAAAAAAAGAAAAAGAAAATGTGTAAGGGTAGATTCTTGTGACCTTCCAACATTAACAAATCTTAAACAAGGTAGAAACAGAAAAATGACTGAGACTTTGCCAATAATATAGGAGGACATCTAGAAGTTTGTCACTGTTCAGAAAACTAAATGTGATAAGTGTTGGACTAGGAAGGAAGTGATTAAGTGTCAAATCTGTATCACAATGGTATACAGTACATGTACTTTTGCAACATGCTTTAAACTCAACTTTGTGAGATTCATCCAGGATGAAATGTTAACTCTAGTTCATTTTCAGTGTTTTAAAATTCATTATGTGAGTATTCTTTAACTTATTCATTTTTTCATTGATAACTATTTATTGTTTCAAAAATGCTCTATGAACATTCTTGTAGCATGTCTTATTGTATGTATGCATTATTTAGAGACCATACATAGAAGAGGAATTTTGTAGTCATACATTTCAACCTAACTATATATTGCCAACTGACTTTCAAAGTGGTAATATGAATTTACATTCTCACAGCAGTAAATCAGTTTCTTTACTGAATTTAGTCAGTCTTTAAAATTTGTGTCAAGTTAATAGATATGCAATGGAATCTGATACTTTTAATATTTTATATTTTTCTTATTACTAGTGAGGTTAAGCATTCTTTTTATATTTGGATTTCCTCTGCCACATTCTAATTATCTATTTTGCTTACATTTCTATTTGATTGTTTGTCTCTTCAGAATTGCCTAATGGAAGGCAGTTACATATTCTGGATATTATTCCCTTGTTAAATAAATGCAATGCAAATGTGCCTCCTTAAAGTCAAAACCATACTTATTTCACTTTTTATAGGGTCAGATTATGAACAGAAAAAATTTTTCTCTGGCTGAAATATTCAATATCTTCTTTAATCTCATTTTCTGTATTTGTAAATGTAACTAATAATTGCGCTCATTTCACAGTTATGTTATCTTATGAGATATTGCAAGCAAAGTTCTTAGTACATATTGCTAAATTCCCATTTATAAGGCCTCAATAATTATTTGTTGTTACTGTTATTGTATCCTTATTGTTAGATGCAAGAATAATAATTTTATGGTTGGGACATAAGAATGAAATGATTACCAATGTACAGTTCTAACCATGTCATATATCAATCTTTGGATATCTGTCAAACTATTTCTGTACTTTCTAGTCTGCTCTAGTAGCATTCTAGTTTAATTAGTAAGTTAATTGATATAGCAGTATGAGAAATCTTGATATTTGGTTAGAAAGTCATCTCCCACTGATCAATTTTTTCTCTCAAAATTACCTCAGAAATTTTTGTCCTTTTGCTTTTCTCCATAAATTTTAAAATAAAAATGTTCATTTCCATGGGGGTGGAGGAGGGATCCCCTGAAAACGAAATGGTTTATATGCCAAAGATGGAAAGCCATTTGTTCATTTTGATATGCAAGTAAATCAATGTTTAGTCTTGCAATTTTAGTTATGAACAAGGCAGAAATAATGGACATCAAGAAAAATCAAATTGAGGAAAGACTTTTAAACTTCTCTGAAGTGATTAAGTTGCCATCATGCAATTAAATTTTTTTTCTTATTGTTAGTCTGGGTATAATTAGATAAACATTGAAGTTCAAACATAATATTCACACTACTCAAAAGATCTTGCAAAACTTATGTTTGACTGTTATGTCAGGCAAGTGACTTAAGGCCAACTGATATTAAGCTATTTTAATAATTGTTAAACCATTAGCATTAGATAAAAAGATGTTATTTTAGTGTAATATAATCTGCTTAGTTTCATATATAAAGAATACATCTTTTATGACCCTAACATCAAAAACACAAACTCAAGCCTCAGTTCTGAACTTTTATAACTCTTTCAGATTTTGAGAGGAAAACTATGATTCATTCTTTTTGTACATGTCATTTAGTGGGTTAGAACATTGCATAGAATTTAAAAGTATGATTAATATGAAAGATTACACCCTGTCAGCTAATGGTTGATCATTTCTACTTAATTTGTGTTTGTGACACTTTACAAAGAATATTAAATATGTTAAACTTTCCAAATTTTTTCTTATATTTTGGAAGACAAGTTGATCTTTAAATGAAAACCAACTCATAAGTTCTCATTCAGTTTTTATATTTCTGTATTAATCTTAATTTTATTATAAAGTCACCATTAGGGTGACTTTTGTAATAGCTTTATTGAAGCATAATTTGCATACAATGAACTATACATATTTAAAATGTAAAATTAATGAATTTTGACATATGTGTACACTTGTGCCTCCACCACTACAACCAAGATACTGCACATTTTCATCACCCCCAAAAGTATCTTTGTGCCTTTTTGCAATCCCTGCATCTCTCTGTTTCTATACCCAAGCAACCACTGACTTAAGATGGTCCCTAGCATCAGTGAGAGGTCTACTGGTGGCTGTCCTCCCTTGGCTGGGGCTGATGGTAGAAAATGCTGTTATAGAATGGGCTGTCTGGTGACAACAGGGAGGCATGATGGTAGCAGTTAACTATCAAAAGCATGTTGGGTACAATTATTGTAATGAGTAGTAAAGTAAAATATTACAACCAGAGGGGATCTAACCTGAAGAGAACCATGGAGATAAAATTAAGAGATGGTATCCCTAAGGAAGGGAGAGATGAGCAGCTTACAGTGTAAAATCTATTGTAGTAGAAATGGTCAAGTACAAGTCTCTGAAAGTCTTGGAAACTATCCCACATAGCCAAGGTAGCACGTAAAAAACAATATCTCATCCTAGAGGCAGGGAAGTGATGGTGGTGAGGGGGAGAAATGACAGAGATCAGTGCCATCGCTTTAGAGACTGAAAGACTGTGGAGCGGTAGTCCCCATCATATCCCCCTTTAATTCACTAGCCTTGCCAATGCAAAAACAGAATGGATCTTGGAAATGGCAGTGGATTCACAAAACTTAACCAAGCAATAGCTCCAATGACAGTTGTGTCAGATGTGGTTTATGTCTGCCATAGGCATATGGCAAGTAACTATTGATATAGTGAATGCATCCTCTCTCATGCTTATCAAGGAAGACCTTGATGATGTTTTTGCTTTGGGATATGGACAAGAATTGCTCTGTTAAATGATAATGAGGAAAATTTGGAACACCATTTTTGTTTACTGAGTCAATGACATTAGGTTAATTGAACCCTATGAATAAGAAATAGCAAGTATGTCAGAGGCCTTTGTAAAACTTGTGTTTTCTAGAGGACGGGATAAACCCTGCCAAGGGTCAGATTTCTGCCAGGGATTTAGTAGGCTGGGTCATACTGGGATTTCTCTTCAAAAGAAGGGAATAAATTGTATATTTCACCTCTCATTTATAAAAAGTAAGCAGAATGTCTAGTCGGCATTTGCATTGTGACTATAACCTATTCCATATTTTGGGATACTTTTACTCTCCCCTTTTGTTTCTTTTGCTAAGAATTGTTTTGACTATTTGTGGTCCTTTATATTTTCGTTTGAATTTCTGTATTGTCGTTTCCAGGTCTGAGAAGAATGATGTTGGTAATTTAATGGGTATTACATTGAATCTGTAGATTGTCTTTGGTAGGATAGATATTTAAACAATGTTGATTTTTTCCAATTCATGAACATGGAATAATTTTCCATTCGTTTGTGTCTTCTTTGATCAGTGTCTTGTTCTTTTTGTCATAAAGGTCTTTCACCTCTCTGATTAGGAAAATGCCAAGATATTTCATTTTTTTGTGGCTATCATGAGTGGAATTGTACTTTTTATTTGGTTCTCTTCCTGTTTGTTCTTGGTGTATAAGAATGCCACTGTCTTTTGCAAGTTTCTTTTGTACACTGAGAACTGCCAAAGTCCTTTATCAGTGCAAGGAGGTTTTTGACAGACTCTCTTGTGTTTTCAAGGTATAGGAGGTATAGGATGATATCTTCAGCAAAGAGGAATAACTTAACTACCCCTTTTCCTATTTGGATTCACACGATTTCCTTTTTTTGTCTGATTGCGCTAGCTAGGACTTCTAATACTGTGTTGAATAGGAGGGGTGAGAGTGGGCATCCTTATCTTGTTCCAGTTTTCAGGGGAAATGTTTCCAATTTCTGTCTATTTAGCAATATGTTGGCTGAGGGTCTATTGTAGATACTCAATATTTTGAGTTATGGGTTATGTTTCCTCTATGCCTAGGTGTTTGAGGGTTTTTATTAAGAAAGGGTGCTGGATTTTATCAAAATCTTCTTCTTCATTCTAATGATATAATCATGTGGCTCTTGTGTTTACATCTCTTGATATATTGAATTATGTTTATTGTCTTGCAGATGTTGAACCAGCTCTGCATTCTGGGGATTTAAGCCTATTTGGTTATGGTGGTTGATTTTTGAACTGTGTTGTTGGATCTGATTTTCTAGAATCTTGTTGGGAATTTTTGCATCTATGTTCATCAGGGATTTTGGCCTGTAGTTCTCCTTCTTTGTTAGATCTTTACTTGGTTTGGGTATTAATATGATGCTAGCTTCATAAAATGATTTGGGGAGAGTTTTTTCTTTCTTGATGGTCTGGAATACTTTCAATAGGATTGATACCAGCTCCTCCTTGTATGTTTTGTGGAATTCCACTGGGAAGCCATCTAGTCCAGGGTATTTTTTTGTAGGTAGCTTTCTTATGACGGAGTCAATTTCCTGGGTTGTTACTGGTCTAATTAGGGTTTGAGTTTCTTCTTGTTTCAAACTTGAGAGACTGTGTATTGTCAGAAAGTCCTCCATTTCATTTAGGTTTTCGAATTTGTTTCCATATGGGTGTGCGTAGTAATTGCTGTTAATCTTTTTTATTTATTCAGAGTCATTTGTCACTTGATCTTTTGCCTTTCTGATTGTGTTTATTTGGACTTTTTAATCTCTTTTTCTTGGTCAATCTAGTATGGGCCTGTCAATATTTTTATCCATTCAAAGAACCAGTTTTTTGTTTCATTGACTTTTTTTCTATTATATTTTTGTCTCCTGTGTCCTATATTTGGGCTTTTACTTTGGTGATCTGGATTCTTCTGCTGAAGTTTGGATTTTGGTGGTCTTGATTTTTTAGCTCCCTTAGGTTTAGGCTGTTAACTTGTGATCCTTCTATTTTCCTGATGAGTGTTCGCAGAGATATAAATTCTCCTCTTAGTACTGTTTTCATGGTATCCCTGAGGTTTTGGCAAGATGTGTCCTTATGTTCATTTATTTCCAGGAATCTTTTAATTCTGTTTTAATTTCTGCGTTGACCCAGGAGTTTTTCAGCATCGTGCTACCTAGAGTCCATGTCTGTGGGTTTTAGGAAAATTGTGTTAGTGTTGATCTTTATTTTTATTCTACTGTGGTCTGAGAAGGTGCATGACAGTATTTTGATCTTATGAAATTTGTTTATGCTTGACTTATTGTCTAGGGTGTGGTCAGTCTTGGAGTGCATTCCATGTGGTGATGAGTAGGATGTATATTCTGTGGTTACTGGGTGGAATATTTTGTAGGTATCTATCAAGTTCATTTTGTCAAGCATCAAGTTTAGGTTCTGGATCTCCTTGTTAATTGTTTGCCTTGATGATCTATCTAGGGCTATTAGTGAGATATTTAAGTCCCCAGCTATGATAGAATCAATATCTTTTTTAAATTTACTTAGTAGCTGCTTTATAAAGCTGGTGCTCCTGTGTTGGATGCATATATGCTTGGGATGAATATTTCTTGTTGATGAATTGAACGTTTTGTCATTCTGTAGTGTCCTTCTTTATCTTTTTAAATTTTTGATAGCTTAAAGGTTATTTTGTCTGCTATTAAGATTGTGACTCCTGCTTTCTTTTGTGTTTTGTTAGCCTAAAAATTTGTTTTACATCATTCACTTTGAGTTTGTGAGAGTTCTTTGTGTTGAGATGTGTTTCCTAGAGACAGCAAATTGTTGGATTATATATTTTTTAATCCAATTTTCCTTTCTATGTCTTTTCAGTGGTGCATTCAGTCCATTCACTCTCATGCTGATTATTGAGTTGTGAGAATTTTTCCCCGTCATGAGGTTCTTATAAAGCTCTTTGTTGTATTGTTGTTGCTGTTTGTTTGTTTATTTGTTTGTGGGTTTCTTTTAACTTTTGGGTTGATTTATGTGTGTGTGTTCAATTTTGCAGTCAAAATGCTTGCTGTATTGATTCTGTGTTTTCCTGCATTCTTGGAAATAATGTGGTCATTCTTTTTTTCTGTCTTCTGTGCTTAATTCCTTCTTACACATCTCTTGTTGAGCTGGTCTAGAAGCAGCATAAACTCTTAGTGATAGAATGTCTGGGAAGGATTGTAATTCTCCATCACTGATGTAATTAGTTTAGGTGGATATGAAATTCTTGGCTGGGGTTGTTTATCCTTAAGAACTTTGAAGATTGGGCTCCATTTTATTCTAGCTTGTAGTGTTTCTGTAGTTAAGTCTGCTGCTATTCTAATTGGTCTTCCCCAGTGGGTAGTCTGACTGTTCTCTTTACTGCCTTCAGGATTTGTTCTTTATACCTACTTTGTGCAAGTGAATTACTAAGTGTCTAGGAGTTGGTCTTCTGATTTGATGTCTCACAGGGGTTCTCTGAATCCCTTGTGTTTGGATGGTAACATCTCTGATGAGATGAGATAAGTTTTCTTGGATAACCCCATGGAAGGTTTGTTCCAAGGTGGTCTCTGTCTACCGTTCTGCCTCAGGAGAACCAATTAGGCATAAGTTTGGCCTCTTTAATAATCATGCTTCTCTCAGAGGATCTCAGAGGAATCTTTGTTCCATCCTTTTTTTTTTTTTTTTGAGTTAGAGTCTCACTCTGTTACCTAGACTGGAGTGCAGTGGCATGCTTATGGCGGCCACTGCAGCCTCAATCTGCTGGGCTCAGGTGATCCTTCTGCCTTGGCCTTCATTGTAGCTGGAACTACAGGCACATGTTACCACACCTAGTTAAGTTTGTTCTTTTTAAGCTTCCTATCTATGTTTTTAAAAGTTTGGGTTAGTTTCATATTTCAGTCTTCAAGCTCTGAGATCCATTCTTCTGCTTAGTTAATTCTGCTTTCCATGCTTGTCAGTCGGTTATTTATTTTGTTTACTGTATTCTTTATTGCTGTCATCTCAGTAATCTACTTTTTCATTCTTGTTGTATTTCTTCATTTCTATTCATCCTCTTTATCAATACCTTTATATGTGGATTTGCAGTTTGAGACCAGTTATTCTGGGGTTCTTCATTGTTTGAGTTCCAAAGTCTATATTCTTAGATGCTGTCTTTCCAGGGATCTGCAGGGGTGGGGGTGGGTACCTGTGTTCTTCCATTTATTCTTTTTCATTTGTGATATTTCCCCCCCCCTTTAATTCTGTTGCTCAGTGATGTGGGGATAGCTTTCATTTCTGTTTGCTCAATCCCCTATTCTTTAGGCAGGTTCTCTGTGTTTATTCACTTTTGAAGGTGGGCTGAGGGTGTGTGTGCATTGCAGCTTTGAGATTTGATTAAGGTATAATGGGGTAAACTATGGTTCAGAAGCTAGCCCAACTTGTCTGCTGCTAGGTCTCCCACACCAACTGCATGTGTCTGTATTTGATCCAGTGTAGGGGGTGGATGTCTGTCTCCTCAGCACTTGGAGTGTCCTCTCTGGGTAAATGATGGTCAATTCCAGAGAGGTGCAGAGGTCTTGGTATCAGGATGCAGATGGTTCAGAATTGGTGAGCTGGAGCTGGTCTCTGTCCTGTTCTGGGACAAAGAAAATGGCATCAGCCCATTTCTTATCCACTGGCGGGGCTTACCTCCAGATTTCCTTCCTGCTTTCTCCACGGTCCCTGTTGACAGTGTCTGATCTGTTGTCACAGGTGGTGGTGTGGGCTAGATGCCAGGTGCTGAGAGGTGTTATCTTTTTCCAAGAGATGCTCTGAAAAAGACAGATCTCCTGCATGCATGATCAACAAATTCAGAGCAGTGATAAATTTCAACTGCTTTTGTAGGGGATCCCTGGGTGCTTGATCTTGTGTCTCCTCTCAGTCGGACATTCACTCACCCACTTGCACGTGTGCGTACGCATGCGCGCACACACACACACACCCACACACACCGGGCTCATTCTTATGTATACTTATACATACACAGTCTCACATACTGTGAATGGTTTAATCACCATCTTGCTCCTCCTACAATGTAGACTTTTAAGGTTTTAGAAAAGGCCATTTGCAGAAAATAATTATGCAGTTGACCATCAGGAATTCACATAGACATGTTTATCATTTTTCAGCTCTATTCAGGGAAGTCACATGGGCTATAATGAATAAAGTTATGAATATTCTCAAACATGTCTTTAGATGCACAGAAGTATTTACTTCTCTGGGGTACTCAGGAATGGAAATTATGTTTAGTTTTAGTAGATACACACAAATAGTTTTTCAAAGTAATTTTTGTCTCCAGCTATATTTAAGCATTTCTTCCTCTTATTGCTCACCTACACTTGGGGATGTCAGTCTTTATATCAATGCTTATCATGCTGCAAACAGTGCAAGAACTTTACCATAGTCTAAATCCATTTCCCTTCTTCTATTTTCATGTAACTAATATGCATGTTACAAACCCCAAGAGACATGACAGAAAAGATTGAGATGGTATTGAATCTTTACATTTTTAACAATAATTTAAATTAAAATTTTACTCATATAATCATCATTTGAATCTTCTTTAGTAGTATGTGCTTTTACCTATGATAATTTACTTTTAACCTGAAGAACTCTTTAGTTTTTCTTGTAGAATTAATATGCTGATGAAAAATTACTCAGAGTTTGTTTCCCTAAAATCATTCTTATTTTGTACATATGCATATGTGTTTTATATGGATGACATTTTTCAATTGAGATATAATTCACAGACTATAAATTTCACTCTTTTAAAATGTACAATTGAGTGATTTTAGTATATTCACAAGGTTGTGCAACCAACACTACCTATCCCAGAGTACTTTCTTGACTCCAAAGGAAACTCCATACCCATTAGCAGTCACTGCCTATTCTGCCACTCCTCTTCCTTGGCAACTGCTAATATTCTGTCTCTTGAATTTACCAATTCTGGTCATTTTCTATAAGTGGAATCAGATATTATGTGGCATTTTGTGCTTGACTTCTTTCACTTAGCATAATGTTTTCATTCTAAAGTCTGCACTCTTTGCCTTGTATGACCATTGAAATCTCTGCTTGGTTAGCTTGGTGGTCAGCTAAGGACTAGTCAAGAGCTTTCTTTAAATGCATAAGTAAATTCAATAATTCAGTTTTTGCTGAGAGGCAGTGTGTATGAGTGTTGGGCACATTTTCAGCATTCAGCTAGGTAATGTTTAATCCTGTCTTAATCTTTACTTTATGAGTCCATAGAGTCCCAGATCTGCTGTAGGTGAAAGTGTAGGGCTGCCAGATCTTTTCTGATCATGTGCACTGTCCTGGGCATGTGCATAGTGTTACACACATGTGTGGCCTTCCAGAGTCCCAGGTCTACATCTGAACTTTTCAAAAGTCCCACATGGTCATCTCCTTCCTCAGCTTTTCCTTTTGAGTTTTTTGGTTAGCTTATAGTTTACCTCATTAGATAGTTTAAATAATGACAATTTGTCCTTTAAAGCAAAGAAGTTTTGTTATTCTTTTGATGAAGTCCTATTCATCATTATTTTCTTTTATGGTTCCAAAAAATTTTTGTCTGTTCTAAATTATGAAGATATTCTGCTGTGTTTCTTTCTATACAATGAATAGTTTTGGCTTTTGTATTTAGTTCTTGATCTATTTTGAATTAATATTTTTGTAAGAAATAAGCAGGATTTGAGACTCATTTTCTTTTCATATGGTTATGCAGTTGCTCCAGAGTCATTTATTTATAATACTATTCTTTCCTCCATTGAAATGCCTTGGCACTTTGTCAGATATCAACTAAACTTTTTTGTCAGTGGGTCAAATTCTGAACTTCTATTTTGTTCTCATAATCTATAAGTCTATCCTTATATGAATTCCAAATATTACTGCTTATTGTGACTTTAGAGAAAATCTTGAAATTAAGAAGTGTGAGTGCTCCAATTTGTTCTTTTTTTAAAAAAATAGTTTAGTTATTCTAAATCCTTTATGTTTCCATAAAAATTTTGACACTAGCCACATTTTCTTCCAAAAATGCCTGTTGAAATTTTAAATCTTTACATCAGTTTGTACAGAACTTTTCCAATCTTTGAACTTGGTGTATCTCTCCATTTATTTAGACTTTTTAATTTTTATCAGTATAAAATTTTTATACTTCTTTTGTTAAATTTATTCTTAGTTTTTCTCTTGTTATTGCAAAAATGTTTTTAAAAATGTTGGTTTACAAATGCTTATTTTTGGTACATAGAACTAAAATGGATTTTAAAATATTGACTCTTCTATCTTATGCACTTATTAACTTACTAGTTCCAGTAATTTTTTTTACATATATTATCATATTTCTGGTGAATTAAGACAACTTTAAATTTTTCTTTTCTATTCATTTTTATTGCTTTATTACACTAGCTATGGCTTTGAACATAATGTTGAATGAAAGTGGTGAGACCATATTTGAACTTAGAGAAAACAATCTTGCCTCATCTCAATTTTAGCACAAAAACATTCAATATTTCTCCATGAAGTATTATGTAACCATAGCTTTTTGAATATGCTTTTATTTATTTTTATCAGATTAGGAAATTTCCTTTTATTCTTAGATGCTAAGAGCTTTTGCATGATATGCATATCTGCATATATACACAGAAGTATTTCATGTTTAACTCCTTATTTTGAAGTACTGACAGTTTAGAAGGATAGAGAAACATAATTGTGAAAAGTTTTAAGGTATTTTTTCTTAGTTAAAAATAATGCAAACTCATAAAAATTTCAAATGATATAGACATGAAGTGAAAAGTGAAAATTCCTCATAATTTGGGTGCACTTAGTTATGAAGTGATAGTGTGAGACATCTGCTGGACACATTATAATGATTTTCACTTTTACAGTTTCATTTAAACATAGCTTAAAATGATTGCACCAAAATACCTATGTCAATGTTGTTGCATTAGAATATCCTTTTTATTCTTATGAGGTGTTCTCTTCTGGTTAATTCACAGTACATTTTAGGATGTGACGGACTCTGAAAAAACCTGTAACAGGTAAATCAACTTTTGTTTAATTCAGTGCTACCTGAAGTGATTTACTGCCCAAAGGTTTTCTTTCACCTAATTTTTGTAGTATCTTATGGAATTTGTATTCTATAAAACAGCCTTTGATAAGCACCAACTTTTGGCTTTTGAATGTATCCTGATAGAGGATACATTCAAACCATAGCAAATAGTTAAACTAGTTTGAGACTTACTATCTAGGATAGTCAGCAAGTAAAATACATTGAAAACAAGATGGTTGGTACTTTATCTTTTAAATTAAAAAAAGTTTTTTTGAGTCAGAGTCTTACTCTGTCACCCAGGCTGGAGTGCAGAGGCACAATCATGGTTCACTGCAGCCTTGAACTCCTGGGCTCAGGTAATCCTTCCTCCTCTGCCTTTCAAGTAGTTGGGACTACAGGCATGCGCCACCACACCAGGCTTAATTTTGGATTTTTGTAGAGACGAGGTCTCACTATGTTGCTCAGCTGGTCTTAAACTCCTGGGCTCAAGCAATACTCTCACCTTAGTCTCTAAAAGCCTGGAATTGGCCAGGCTCGGTGACTCAGCCTGTAATCCCAGCACTGTGGGAGGCCGAAGAGAGTGAATTGCCTGAACCCATGGGTTTGAGATCCGCCTGGGCAACTTGGCGAGACCTCATCTCTACAATAAATCAAAAAATTAGCCGGGTGTGGTAGCGCGCGCCTGTAAATCCAGCTACTTGGAAGGGTGAGGCGGGAGGATCTCTGGAGCCCAGAGCATGCCACTGCACTCCAGTTTGGGCGACAGAGACTCCAACTTACAAAAAAAAATGATGGAATTATAGGCATGAGCCTGTGCCCAGCTGGGCTGACACTTTATTTATAATTTATTGCTGTTAATTTAATTGGGTTGCCAATACAAAGTACCACAAACTGAATAGCTTAAACAACACAGATTTATTGTTTTGCAGCTCTGTAATCTAGAAGTCCAAGATCCAGATGTCAGCAATGCTAATTTCTTCTGAGTCTGGGAGGAAAAATCTCTTCTGTATCTCTGTTCTGGCTTCTGGTAATTTCCCGGTAATCTTTGTTGTTCTTTGCTTTGTGGAAGCATCACCCCAATCTCAGCTGGCATGCTCACATGGTATTCTCCCACTATTTATGTGTTTGTCCAAATTTTCCTTTTTTTTTTTCATGTATTGAAAACTTTAGGAAGTTGTTCAATTCTCACTACACTGTACTTATGCATCAATAAAGTATTTACTCTGATATACTGTGCTATTAGATATGAGTCTCTATGTTTCAAATACAACTCCTTTAAATTTTACCCAAAATCAGGAGCCATTCTATCTATAAATTATTGAACTGTAATGTTTTAGGATTTGTTCAATCTGGAATAAACCCAAAGAGCATATGGAGCATATCTATTTAGTAATGTAGAACACCTGGCACAAAAATATGTGTAGAGTGCTTCTTTAATAAATAGACTATGCAGAGTTTCTAAGTAAAACCTTTGTTACCTGCACAACAGGAGGCATCTGTTATTTTATGAAAGAGACTCACAATTAGACAACCTATAACGCAGTTCCTATGGCAAAAAGATGGTAGGATTATTTACTGAGCACTTGAGAACAAGGCTGTCATTCATTTTTATTTCCCTAAATTCCTGGCAGGTGGAACTGTTAAGGGTGAGTGTTCAATAGATGTTTATGAAATATTTTGAGTGAATAAAAATGAATAAATCATGGTGTTAGATAAATAAAGTGCTCATATCTAGCCACTTTTATTTACAGTTCTCATTGTACCAGACAATTCTGGTATCAGACCTCAACTCTGGCACCTATGAGCTGTGATATTTTAAACTACTAAAATATTTTGAGCCTCGTTTTTTGCCTGTCAAAAGGACAATAATTCCTACATCAGAAAGTAAAAGTGAGAAAAAAGTCTGCTATCACTTTAGTATTAACCATCATTATTATATTTATTATGTTATCATATTTAATTATTATATTATTATATTTCACCTAGATGAAAACTACAACTTCATAACTAGTCTACATAAATTACTCATGGCCTCCTCCAATTCATTTTCTACCCCGCAGTCAGTAGAATCATTCTAAAATGAAAATTCAGTCATGTACTTCTGTTATTTAAAATCTTCCAATATTTTCCTATGCACTAAGACAAAAGTCCGACTTTCTTGAAGCCAGTTAAGAGCCTTCATAATCTGATTCTCTGTGTTTCTCTCTTTATTAGCAATCCATACTTGAATCCTACTAAATAATTTACTTTTACATGTCAGCTCTATGTTTTTTTGTTTTTTGTTTTCTATAAGTGCGTACCATGATGTAGTATCTGCTTATAATGGTCACCCTTCTAGACATCCTCTTCCATATGTCCTCACCTACTTTTTTCTTCTCTTTGGCTCACTTGATTAAATTGGTGTTTTCATTCAAGTTGGATCTTTTTTTTTTTTAACTTAAAAATGACTTTGAGAAAATGTGTATTCCTTCTTTGGTGCTCTGGCTCTTTGGGATCTATTTGATTCTAGCATTGCCCATATGATATTCAATTCTCACATTTGCTTCTCTAATTACCTCACAAAACTTTACTGTCTGCTTATATCCGTGGTGAAGTCCCTGATACCTGGTTTGTAATGAATAGTTGCTTATTGGCTAAATAAATGAATGAAAATTAATTGACATTTGTAAAAATCAGGTACTGTTACTGGCCTATAATAGTCGTCAAGGATAAGTAAAACTCCATTTGAATTTTAGGATTATAAACTATTAGAAGCACTTTTACAATAGCCATTGCAGAAGAGAGATAATAGAGGTACTGCTTCATTAAATAGTGACTGTTATCCTGAGTTTTTTATAGCACATGAGGTATAGGAATCTATTAAAGACAAAAAAAGAATTTTTAAAAAGTACATTTTAACTTCAGTGATATTTAACAGAATTAACTACAAGCTAAATTTACAAACTGTAATTTCCTGCACTAACTAAATCTTAAGATTGTTTTAAATTATATGACATATTTCACAAAATTTGGTGTGTGTATGAATATTAAAATCTAGTTTCAGATGGGTAAATACAAGGTTTTACAGCAAATCTGATAGCACGAGAATTGTAGTATTTCACCCTGAAGGGCAGTGAGTCACAACATAGAAAACTGTCACTTCTGAGACAGGCATACAGAGAATTCCAATTTAATCTTGTCTGACACCTTTGCCTTAGTTAGGGAGTACAAGCTACCCCTTCTACCCCTTCATCTTTCTTTTGCTTATTGAGTGTGTTTAGTTTTACTTAGTAGCACAGAAGAGCAGGAAATTATAATTTAGTGTCTGATTAAATAAAATTCTTCTAGGTCCAGATGATGTGCATTTATCTGTTCCTTTAATTATAGATGATTCCCTTCTAATAGGGAGAAATGTTTCTGATATCATTCTTTCCTTTCTCAGAGGTAGGACTTAATATTCAGTTTTTCAGCATATAATAAAACTAGTTTTCTTTTTTTGTTCTATAGAGATTGTATAATGCGGCCATGCTAAATTTTCTAAGATGTTACTTTTATCACCAGATAATTGTACTAGCTCTTTATCCAAAGGTATCATATTTCAAACAAATAGTACTAACTCTTAGCTCTATTTCAGAGAAGTGCTGTTCAGTTTTAACTACACACTAGAACACTTGGAGAGCTTCTTAAAAAAAGACAAATGTTTGGGCCACATACCAGACCAATTAAATTGCAATCCCAGGAGTTGGAACCAAAGCATGTATATTTCTCTTAAACTCCCTCAAGTGATTATAAAATGTAGCCAACAGTGGCTTAGAACTTATATCTAGTTAAAAATCAAAGTTACCAACTTTTCATTCCAGACATATTAATGTCCCAGAAAGTTCTGATACTACCAAATTTTCTTATCTTTTTCTCCCTGAAAAGTAGTTATTGTTTTCTCCTGATTTCAGTAGACAAACAAACAAATAAACAAATAAAGAGACACCAATATAGAAAAGTGCAAGGAAGAAACTAAAAGGCAGTTATGATCCTATTGCCTAGAGAAAGGAGATTCTGAAAACCAGTAACATTTTATACATTCACACATACACTTTGACTTTGTCCGTAAGTTAAAGTACCATGTACTGTTATCTGAGCACAGGTCTCTGTTCATTGTTGTTTTAAGTACTAAACCAAGCTGGAGGAGTTATCAAGAAATTATATGGTTTCAACTCCTACCTTTACTAAAGTATTATTGTTTTTAAAAATTCAGAATATAAAACTAAGGGATAGATAAGTAAAATAACTTTCTGAAAGACACACAGTAAATAAAGTATGTCACACCAGATTCCCCATCTCCCCCTCACTGCAGTTTATATCACGCTGCCTTATCTTTTGAATCATTATACTACAGACTTTTCTGCCCTTATAAAATTACCTTAAACTTATATAACTTTGTTACTAGATACTAATATATTTTTTGATGTCTATAAAACCATTTCTGTCTAAATTTTTCTCTTTTGTCATTCATGTTAGCACTGCTCTATTGCTGATTCCTATTGAGACAAGAGTCCTGACGTTCTTATGGATTATATCCTTTGAACTTCAGGGCAGTTTTCAGTCTTCCTATGACTTCTGTTCCTGACTACCAGGTCAGTTACTTATAGCCTCTGAATCGGGCAAACTGGTATTCCTAATCCTGGGCCCTCAATCAGACCAGTGACTGGTCATCATTTGTTCTAAAAATATTATGTTAAAACTGTCTCCCATTCTTATTAGCAAGCTATTGTTTAATTAATAAAATTTGGGCCATTGTGTCAAGTAAGTCATGCTTACAATAAATGAAGAATTCAGGAGTTCACACATATCCATCTTAATTATGATTGTGTAATAGGCTCATTTTTTTTTAACAAAATTCATGATTCTCTACTTATTATGGTAGAGTTCTAAAAGTTAAAATTTAAATAAGACTGACTCCCAATATTGTGGTGACCCTAAGTGATGTTAATTAAGTCTAAATTTTGAGTAAATTATTTCCAAACTGGTTTAAAAGTTAATGAGATAATAATCACTCAGGAGAGAACAGCATGGTAGCAATAGTATAAAACAGCAGCAGCCTGACTAAATTGTGTATTTTCCTCTTATTCCAGATCTCATGCATGTTTAATTGACTTAAAACATTATGGATTCAATGTTTCTAAATATGCCTATAATGTGGTTAGAACTAAATTACATCTGAAGTCTTTTAGTCACAAACATATGAACATAGTTGAAGTAATATGAGAAAAAAATGCTAATTTCTCATATTACACAGTTGGACTGGATATTGGTTCAGTTACCCTAATAGAATGTCAGAAAACTTGAGAAGTTTACTCAGCCAAGTTAATAGCATAGTTGTTGAAAAAAACATAGTGTTGATAGAGCATTCATTAACACAAAAATGTTTATTTCTCAAAAAAAATCTGGGGCGGTGGCTTTGTTTTTTTAATAATTACTTTCTAATAATAAGGTGAAAAAATTGGTAATAGAAAATGTGAAAAACAAGTTACACAATAAAATCATCAGTGTTTCACTATAACAAATCAATGATCATTAACACTTTGGATTTATAGTATTTTTTCTATTTTTTTAAAACAAATTTTACATTAACCATACTCTTTTTATAATATCCTTTTTTGATTACTTTTAACTTCTTTCCTTGTTTTTTTAACTGGTCTTATTGCTTTTATTCTGCATATAAAAGCACAAACCAAAAAAAGAGTAAAAGTTTTAAGTATCTGATACTAAGATTCTGTGTAACAACATCTTATACACTATGAGAGACAAACTGTGAAAAAAATTTGCAGCATATGTAATAAGCATAGGATATAATGTTCTGAATATATAAAAAGCTTTCTTACCAGTACAAAAATTGTGAGACTTGTATAAAAATTGCAAAACAAAGAATACAAACTTAGTTTCACATATGAAAACATGTTTGACCTTACTGGTAATTTAACAAATGAATGTTTAAATAAAAATATCATTGATTTTTTGACTTAGTAAATTTGCAAAGTTATACAATAATAGAATATTAATGGAAAGTAAAGTGGAATAAGCTTTGTGGAAGATACATTATTTGTATGTGTTAAGAATTTTTAAAAAATGCATGCACCATTTTTCCAGAAATTAAACTTATACCTTAGGGAAATAGAAATGTGTAAATAGATATTACATGTGTATGTTTTTATCCCAATCTATATAGCAATAGACTTCAACAAATAGAGCTGGTACAGTTGGATGGCCATTTGAAAAAATTAACCTCAAGCTTTATGTTTGTGTTCATATACAATTGTTAACTCAACATGGATCATAGAACACAATGTAAGACACTGTAAAACTCTAGAGAGAAATGTAAGAAATTGTGGGTTTGATAAAGATTTCTTAAAAATAAAGCACAATATATAAAAGAAAAAAAGCAATCGAAGTTTTATAAAAACTTTTACAATTTGCAATATATTGGGAGAAACTATTTATAAAACATATATTCAACAAAGGACATGTGTCTAGAATATAGAAAAATGCTTGGAACTTAATAAGACAGAGACAAATTATTCAATTAAAAATAGATAAGATATTTGAATAGGTACTTTACTACATATAGGTAGCAAATAACACATAAAAATATGCTCAACATACCATTACTGAAACCACTAAATTTTCACTAGAATGGCTAAATCTAAGACTGACCATATTTCTGCTGATGGGAATGTGAAATGGAACAATTTTGGCAAAAAGGTTTGTAGTTTATTTTCTCAAAGGTAAGCAACATAATTTTTATGGTAATATTGCCAAGCATGCATAAGCTATTCCAATCATGCAAACACTTTAGACACATCTAAATTGAAGAACATTCTCTAAAATAGTTGATCATCATTATTTTTCAAAAGTGTCAAGGTCATAAAAGAAAAGAACTATAAAGGACATGCTTCAGACTGGAGGAGTCTAAGGAGAAATGGCAACTAAACGTAATATGGAATTCTCAATAAATTTGGGGATCAGTAAAAGTTATTAATTTGAAAAAGGGGTGAAATTCAAATGAGATCTTAATTATTACATTGTGTCAATGTTAATTTTCTGCTCTTGATAATTGCACTACAGTAATATAAGATGTTAGCATTCAGGAAATTGAATGAGAGATATAAGGAAACTCTTTGGACCAATTTTGCAGTTTTTCTGTAAATCTAAAGTTAGTTTAAAATAAAAAGTTATGAGGAGACGGGGCAAGATGGCAATGGCATGGGTGAACTGGTGAGATTCTCTGAACGGACCAAGACTGCATACTGCTGAATAGACAGACTGTAAAGCAGAGGGAAAAGTGAACAAAGCCAGAAGACCCTCATAAGGAAGAACAGGTCATTGCAGAAGAGAAATAAAAGCAACCCCACTTTCCCTCAAAAACAGAATTGAAGAGGGGGAGGGAAAGGGAGAGAGGGAGAAAAATCTACATAAATGAAGAAAAACCAAAAGAAGAGTATGGGTCTCTCCCAGACGCCTGGGAGAGCAGACACTGAGAAAACTGACTTTGGAATACAAACAGTGAAAAGTCCCCAGAATGAAGGGTCTCAAAATGCAAATGTAGATATCAAAACAATAATGGAGAGATTAAAAAGAATTGAGGAGACACAAGAAGAAACTAGGAAGGAGCTGATATCTGAGATAACAGTAATAAAGAATACTGTGAATGAAATAAATAACAAATTGATAAGCATGGAAAACAGAATTACCCAAGCAGAAGAAAGAATCTCAGAGCTTGAGGACCAAAATATAGAAATAACCCAAACTCTTAAAAACACAGAAATAAGCTCAAAAAGACAGAACAAAACCTTCAAGAGATGAGTGACTACCTCAAGAAGCCTAAACCTAAGAATAATCGGA
>NW_007246658.1:605074-616114 GCF_000164805.1 Carlito syrichta | reverse complement strand
TTCTTTAGAATGCTCTTTTGCATGTAAAGCACAAACTGTGTTTCAGTTTAAATGTACTTCCCATTCATTTTCGTGGGGAAGAGCTTGAGCCACAGACATTCTGCTGAAGGGAAATCTAGTCAGTTGGTTTGAAGAGCACAGCCCAGAGGAAGCAAGGCCTGGCTAGGTGTGAAGGAGCATCTTGGTGATTTAAAAGAGGAGCTGTTGCTTTGGCCGTGCTTAGAGAGAAATACTGCTGGAAAATTTCCAATTTCTACTACGTTCACCATCTCTAGTGAGATCAGACACATGTTGAAGTTATGTTTTGATTTGGCACACAGCATGCTCGATGATGGTTACTCGCCTAGTACAAGATACGGAGAAGAAACCTTTGGACACAGAGCAGATGACACCTCCTTCTGTCTTGGTAGTGTATCCCGGTGTCATTTTCGGTGGACGTGGTCAGGTAGAGTTGTTTCTGTTGTTGTTGTTGGGCTTCTTTTTCCCTTGGTCTCTTTTGGTGGGTGGGGGGCTAAAGCCATAGGAGGAAAACCGTGATGTATGTGTCCAGTATGTACTATTTTGTTTTTGTTTTGCAAGAAGAGTTGAACTATTTTTGATAACAAGAGTAAATGGTGGAAAATGCTTCTTAGTTGTCTTGTCTTTATTTGCTTTCCAAGTTTTGGAATTTTATTTAATTCCTTTAAGTGTTAGCAGTGTCTTATGAAACATGTATTTACCTAAAGTTTGTAACAGTTTTGTGTTGAACCCCGATGCCCTGCTATATAAACTTGTAAATCTGTTCTTTATTCACTAATGATCACTGCAAAAATGATTAGAAATGAGACTGTACACATGATGAGGATATATTTTGCAAATCTACCAAACTTTCCTAATATTATGATCTTAAAATTCATAGAGTACTTTATTGCTTCCCAAGTTTGATAATCTTGTGTTTTTTGATGCATGGGAGGTTGGCAATATAGACAAAGGGGAAATCAACAGTATGTGAGGGCCTTGATTGCTATGTAATATTGCCAATGATGAATTCAGGTTGTTTTTAGCACAAGTTTCTCTTTTTTATGCTGGTATTCTCACTGCCACACTTTTGGAAACCTGTATTACACCTTAAATCTATCAATAAATGATAGTTTTCTAATTCTATGTTGTAGAATACTGAGGAGTTTGGGATAGTATGCTCTGAGTGGTCTCTGTATTATATACATTTGGGGAAGAGTAATGAATTACAGTGCCTTTTAAAAAAATACTGCTTTTCTTTATGCTGCAAGTTACTTGGGAGTGCTAGCCAATGGCTAACTAGGAGTGACTGAGAGAGTATTACTGAAGTTATTGGGTTTACTTCATTGGGATTTTAAACCACCAAAACAGCAGCAGCATTTAATATGACATGTCCTGAATGTTGAGCCCTTTTTATTAATGAAAATGAGCAAATGATTCTTTTTAACCTTCTAGTGGCTCTAGAGCTGACAACTTATCTTTTTGGTTGCTTCATTAAGTCTGCATTTCCATGATGAGGTGTAGGCTGGCCCTGGGATAAATAATTCTTTTAGTTTCATTATGTCTTTAGTTTTCTTAAAACAGTCCCATGGTGACCTTGCTGAAGAAAAGTACAAGTTTTACAACAATCACATGAATTGTCCTTTCCCAGTAGGTAACACAATGCATTAGAAAATACTAAGGTCCAAAGTACAGTGTAGAATCTGGATATAATACTTGGATGATATTTTATATTTTTCTTCCTTCTTTAAACAAAAACGCCAGGTGCAGTGGTTTGTGCCTGTAACCCTGCTGCTTGGGAGGCTGAGGTGGGAGGATTGCTTGAGCCCAGGAGTAGAGTTTAGGTACCCAATAGCATGCAATTACACATCCTTTTAAAATAATACATTATAAATAAGGCTGAAGTCCCCTCTGGTCCCTGTAAATTCCCTCTCATTCCCAAACCCTGGTCCTCCTATCTCCAAAAGAAATCACTTTGTAGTATATTATCATTCCAGACCTTTATAAGTTTTCACAAGGATTCAGTTATTCTCTTTGAAACTCAAGCTTGTTTACAATGTTACTCTTTCAGACATAAAAATGAGGTACAAGTGTGATTAGAAGCAAAAGTGTGTAGTGATTATCTTAATGTGATTCACGTTTGACAACTTTATTTCATTTTGCAAAAAGGGAAAAACAAAAAAGTCATGCAGCCTTCTCCATTCAAACACACCTTAACGTTTTCAAAAGCTGAGCAGATTTACCTCAGTTGATCAGTCTAGAGTTTTATAAACACTCTGAACTACACTGTGACAGAGATAAGATTACAGGGAAACGTGGAATTTTATTGGTTTGATTACATTGGCAATTAATGTTATGCTCTGAATATCATCTTTCATTGAATTGCATTAAGATCATGATAACCCTCAACTTATCTTTTATCAAGGGGCCTGGGTAATTGAAACTACTTGAAATTTCCAGTTTTACAGTAATGATTATATTTAGTGTGATCTTCACCAGAAAGTAAAATGTAATCTATCCTGGTTCCTTGGAATTAACATTCCTTGCATTCAGCTCCAAGAAAGGAGTACAGTGAAACACATTCTTATAATTCCTGAAAATGTGAGAATTTGGGTAACCTTTAAATAGCTTATCTTTAATGGAATGGTTCTACTTTTATTACAGTGACTTAACAAAACCAAATATTGATTAAAGTGACAGCAAGACGACTTCAGTTAAGGAGAAACAAGGTTATAGAATGTAAAGCTAAATCGTTCTTTAAAAAAAATGCATACTGTAAAAGTGAATTTCATTTTTACTTTTTGGTGACTCTTGGAAGTGGATCAGATCATTATGGATAATAAAACTTGTAAACCATATCTAGCTACTAAATGAAGTATAACCTTTTTTGTTTCTACCTGAAATAAAACAGCTGCTTTTCTTTCTTGGTAAAGGCTAGATGGGATTGAGAACTAAATTTTGTGTATCACATGCAGAAAAGTGAATAGGGTTACTGCATGTAGTGTTTCCTAAAAACTTAGATCACTTTTGATTCTGTTGTGTGAACTATTAGATAGCTGTAATAGTTACTTCAGTAACAGTTAAGTGGAAATCAGTTTTAATCATGAAAACAGGAAACTGGGAGGAGCTTGTGATGGGCAGATCGCTGACTGCTACTGTCCTCGTTGATGGTGTATGTCCTACATTTGCTCTTTCTCCGCTTTCTGCCTACCACAGCCCAAGGTGTGATTATTTCAGTGTTTGGTCTTTACACCAGCAAGGGGGGAACCAAGCGGGGGAAGCTATTCTTGACACTTTTAGGACTGGTTAGAAAAAGAATAGGAAAGAAGTTGACTTTGACAGAGACGGACGGATGTTTAAGAGGTTTCTGAGGGGATTCTTGTACTTAAGTCAGAAATGCCCATCCTTTGAGTTTCTTTTCAAGGATATCACAGGATTTGGCTGCACTGGCCTGCTGAAGAATGTGGGATTCTGCAATGAACACGTACAATTACAGTAAAGAGCATTTTTAATGGGTGCATCCGTTTCTCTGATAAATACTTTGGTGAATGAAATAGCTGCAATAGTAGTTTCTTTTCAACATAAAGGAAGGAATAATGTTTAGATTGAGGCCTTTACTACTAATCTCAATTCAAGGGAGAAAGGAATATGTCTCGTGAGAATTTTCATGTGTCATTCATTATTCCTTTCTGTCTTCAAGTAGACTTTCTGATAGGAAGTGAAGATGGGGTATCAACTCATTTGGAGATTAATAAATCATTCAGTAGTTCACTGAACAAATGTTAAGATAAGTCAAATGTTAGATAAGTTAAAAGGGCGCCCCCCCCCCAAGTGTGAGTCAAATGCTTTGCCTGTCTTCATTTAAGTTTTTTCTTAAAATCTTATACAAGATCCACAGTCAGGATAGGGAGGTTGCCAGAGCTTGCCAGTGAAGTTAGAAGGCCCAGTGGTTACGATACCTGAGGATGTAAAAGTGACTAGCAGTTTGGCAGGTCATTGTGAAATTACATTAAACCAGGTAAGTTCAAGGTCTTTGAACTCCAGTAATATATAATTAAAATAAGTCTCTGAGATGTTTTGGCAGTGCTTTTATGACTAGGGCTAAGTCGATTCTGGAGGCTCTTAACAGCTTTTACAAGTTCCAGAAGTTTTTGCCTGAAGTTATCTGCAAGTGAAGAATTCTTCTAGGCCCTTGGGGGGGCCTCAGGGATGCCAGCCAACACTGAGGCAACTTCAGCTTCCGTGGAGAGAACTGCTTGGCTCTGTCCCTAAGAGATCCTTGGTACATTCAGGGTGGAGACTGCTGACTTTGGAAGGTGATGGACATAATTACGTTCACTTCTGAGGACAAGCTCTGTAAGAGGTTTGAGGCAAACTGGAGGAGTCCCATCAGTTGAGTGTGTATCCAGGTCTGTTAAAACGTTTAAAGTCTGTAGCGCGGATACACACGTGAGGACAGAGAAGCCTTTAAAAAGCTGTATGCAAACCAGAATATCTCTTCGCAAGAAAACATTTCAAATACACAATTTCTTTTCATGTAGACGTTGGCAGCTATTCTTCATCCACTGATGGGAGCGTTCCACATTTCTCTGAAAGGCTAGAGCTTACTATCTTATTGCTTTTGTTTCCACATTCAGAGGGAGAGGCAGGTTCCTCTGTTTCATACTCTTCAAATGAGCTGAAAGGACAAAGCAAAAGTGGGTTAGCTGATCTTTTTTTTTAAAGCTTTAGTGTTTGTGTAGAAATCAGGATGGCCAACCAAAGACTGGAAGACCAGCCTGCAGACATACCCTCTGATGCTAAATGGAGGCTATAAACCACAGAGCTGCCCTGGAGAACACTTAAAGCCGAAGTCCCTGTTAGGACGCGCTCAAAGTGTGCTGTATCGAGCCTCCCTCGGGGCCTGGGTGGGAACCAGAGCATTGCAGCCGGTGCTAGGTGAAGGGGAATTCGAGGTCCGTGAAGCACCAGCCTCACCCGGATGTCTGCTGAAGTGGATCCCATGCAGAGTGGCAAACTCGAACTGCCTCACAGCTTTCTCCATAGCTCCCAAGAAGCACTATCAGACGTGCAATTGGCACGCAGAGCTGACTAAGGCCATTCTCCTTTGCAGAACTCTACAGCATACCTAGGTGTCAGTCCTGGGAAGAATTCCCTCTGCTCACTCCCCTTCAGAGGTTGCTGATATCCCCGAATCCCATATCCTCCAGGACATGCAACGTCCTTCCATACCTTGAGAATGGCTTTAGGCAGAGATGACAATATTGAAGTCTCAAACTGATAAACATTCTGAGGCCACATCTCAGCCTAGAAAAATACACATGCTCCGTGAGCACCGTCTGTTGTGGGTTTGACACCACTGGCTTATATCAAGGTCCGACTACTAAGGAAAAATGTGCAGAGGTGTATACAGAAGGCAGCACCTGTTTAGGTTTCTAAGACATTTTTGAGTCAAGGTTAGAGAAGCTTAAGCCTTTTTTTAAAAAAAGGAAAACCTACCGGATGGGAAATCGTTCACTATGAATAGCAGCTTGTGATGCTACCAAAAATTATTCACAACTTGATCATTTTAGGAAAATCCTCCATTCCATTCTTGTTTCCACAAGTGGGAAGACAATTCTCAAAATTCTAGCAAGGCACTGTCAGACCCGGGTTCCTTCCTGTCAGGATGGAAGATGTTTTCCTCTTGGTCCCCCAGTTTGCCATCTGCGAGCTATCACTGTCTTAAATACCTCATTACAGGTCTGAGAATACGGCATATTTTGCGAGTGTTAATTCTGCAGTGAGACGCGGTAAGTACCTCAACTCCTGCAGGCTGCCCTTGAGCCGAACGCTGGGAATATGACGAACGCGACGGAGCTGCCTGTCCGCCCCACTCTGCGGTCTCGTGGAGGCCACCTGGAGTGGCTGAGCGGCTCACCCAGAGACCACAGGCTTCGGAGTGAATACCCTCCCAGTCATGTTCCAGCCTGGGTTTCACACGTAACCGTGACTGTGGGCTTACCGGAGCATGGCAGTGACTGACAACCCTGTGTTGGGGCAGGGTGGCAAGTTCTACGTGTGTGTCACTTTTGAATAAAGCATTTGCAAAAAGGAACTCATTCACTAGCCTTTCTCAGCATCCTGGGGACCCCTCCTAATCACAGTGGTTTCCGACTGGGGAGATTCCCCCTCCCCCTCAGGGCATCTGGCAATGTCTGGAGACGTAAGCTGTTAGAATCGGGTGGGTCTTGCTGGCATCTCGTGGGTAGGGTCAAGGATGTGGCTACCCACTCACTGTGCCCGGCGACACCTCAGTAGAACTGTCCAGCTCAGCACGTCAGGGCTTTGAGAAGCCCTGCTCTAACCCTGGCCCCTTCAGGGTCAGCATTCGTCCAGAGTGCTGAGCTCTTCTAAGCCTTGCAGGCTTAGTCTTCCCCTTGGCTACCTGTCACCTGTGGCTTCTAGATCATGGCCAGCCCGAGGATGGCTCTTGCAGAGCGGCAGCCTGTAGCGACAGAACTCGCCTTTCCCGTTGCCCTGGTTCTCCCTATTGGAGTGAGGGGCTCCATCCACACGCTCAAAGCCAGAAGCCTAGACCCGTTTCCCGTCCTTCCCGTCTTCAAATCCAGCCAGTCTCGTATGCCACCCACGGTTGGCCACGGGGATACAGCCACTGGCTTGGCCCAGGGCACCTTCCTTCCTCGTTTGGGCTCCCGCAGGAGTGTTCTAACCACTAGTCCTCCTGCCTCCACTCTTGCCACGTGCCCTCTGCTCCCGCCATGCCAGGCTGTTGGTGGTGTTGGAGTGGGTTCTGGTCTTGGGACCACGTCCGTGTTTTCCAGTTGCCTGAAATGCCCTTCCCGCTTTGGCTAGCTTGTGCAGCTTCTGATGTGAGATGTCACTTACAAGTGCCCTGATTCCTTACTCCCGAGCAACCACCATTTCTTACTCAGAGGTCTGTGATGGCTTCCTTAGTTCCTTCCTCTCTGCTGCTATTCTTGTACCTCCAGGGACCTGGCGGAACAACTTCCAAAACAATTAAGGTTAAGCGGGACTCTGTCTCTCCACCATCCCCAGGAGCTTCCCCAGGCCCTAGACGGTCAGTCCCTGCTGAGCATCCTGACCACACGTCCCTCCACGCTCGGTGTATCCCGGCCACACCAGCCTCTACACACGCCCCACACGGCCTCCCCGGGCCCATTCTTGTCCCGATTTTCGCCTCTTTCCTTCCTACCCTTTAGGTCTCCTCACCTCTTCGCAAGATTCTTCCCTCAGTACCCTAAGTTCCAACCCTAAGTTCTGACTGTTATGGGTGAATCCTATGTGCTTCCCTCTAATTATATAAATGTCTTCCCCACTTGACTGTAAAGTCCATCGTGAAGTGCATTTCTTTGGGCTACGGTATAGTGGCCGGCACCAACAAAAGAACCACTGGATGAAAACTGATGTCCCCCTGCTCTTGTGAAATGATGTGTGGAGTCGGCAGAATGGTGAGAGTGCAGGATTCATCCTGAAGTCCGGTCTGCGAGAGGCTTAATCTTTATCCTGCATTCTAGGGATTCCTGAGAACACGGAAATAGAGCGTGTTAACTGCCTCTTTCTAAGTGACAACTTCTGGGTTTAGATGTAGGTCACTGGGATGCCTCTGGGCTCAGCTGAAGATCATTTATTTTTTGGAGTCGCCCTGCCACCCAAGCTGGAGTGCAGTGGCATGATCACAGTTCACTGTAACCTAGAACTCCTAGGCTCAAGCAACCTTCCTGCCTCAGCCCGTGGTGTCTGCACTGCAGGCATGCATCACCATGCCTGGCTAGTTTTTGTTTGTTTATTTTTTTGTACAGATGTTGCCTGGGCTGGTCTCAAACTCCTGGCCTCAAGCAATTCTCCCACCTTGGTCTCCTGAGGTGCTGGGATCATAGGCGTGAGCCACCATGCCTGGCGGAAGATCATGAGGGGTTTTCTGTCCATTTAACTGACCATTTATAAATGAGCAGAGGGGTCAGGATTAAACCAAAACTCACAGGGTTCAGTGTTCTTAGCATGAGGGAAAATCACGACTCGTAACTTTTCCTGCAATTATCACCCCCTTCAGAAGCTCATTTCCCTAAGTGAGTTTTCCCTTTCAGATGAGCAGTTTCTGGCAAAAGGAGCTCCCTGGAAGTACAGTAGCTGGAATGAGCAGAGACGATGACTGGACACACGTGATCTTACAAAGGGTGGAATGCAGTTTCTGGGAGTTCTGCCTATTAACAGCAACAAAGAAGCAGAATCACACGGCTGCAGGTACAGAATGCAGGGTTAAGCAGTTCTCTAGCTGGGTGTCCATGATGCTTCCGAAACAAAAGTGTGAATTTGTCTTGATACTTTTAAATGCGGAGCAATCACGGGTTTGCGTGAAGTGGAGGAGCTGAGACATCTCGGGCCTCTGACCTTGGTCACCGGGGTTCCCTTCACCCCCCCGGTGCCCGCGGGACCTCTGGCCGCAGCTCCCTGGGCCTCCTGCCTGGCCTCACTCCGCTTCTGGCCGAGGAGCCCTTGCGGTTCCGCCGCGCCACAAGCCACCGCAGCTGACGTGGCCGAAGACAACAGAAAGACAGGGCTGAGGGCCCAACCGTGAGCCGGAGGCACCGGGTTCCGCCACTTTTGTCCCCAAGCCCAGTGCCTGGCTTGGAGGAGGAACCGGTAGGTATCTGTTGAAATCAGTTAAAATTGGGCTCTGGTTTGTTGTGTTGAATGCAGAAAGAAAGAAAACACCATCAGCTCGAGGTCCACACAAGGCTCCGTCTGCTAAGCACTGCAGAAAACCTGCCTGCCAGGTAGCTCGTGCTGCGGAATACGAATTGGCATTCCCTCTCTCTCTCTCCCTGCACCCCGATATGGGCTCGTGTGCCCTCATCCCCCAGACCCCTGCTCCTCTGCCGGATTCGCCCACCTCACTGACCCCTCACCTCTAGCTACGTTCCAGGAAGATTGCTCGGGGGGGTTCTGGCTGGCCTCCTTTGCCCAGGTGCCTTATTGTCCGGTGCTGACGGGAACGAGTGTATAACTCCAAAAGCGAGTCATTCACGTGAGTTCATATTTAGTATAGAAGAAGCTGCTGTTATAAACGACTAGTAGAGAACATTCTTCTAAATAACCTAAATGTGCAATAACAGGGACATGGATGCAGGTTACTGCTTGGGAGAATACTCAGAAGCATTGAAAGGCACGTTCTGGAACACACTAGTGTAACAAGTGTCAAAGGGCAATAAACTAAAGTGTAAATAATGGTTATCTCTGGATCACGGAACCAAAGGTGATTTTAATCTCTTTATATTTTCTAATTTTCTGCAGCAAGCCTATATTTTTCTACTAATCGGATAAAGACTTCCAGAATAAAAAAGAAAATTGTAGCCCAGGCGCAGTGGCTCACGCCTGTAATCCCAACAGGGAGGCCAAGGTGAGAGGATTTCCTGGGCCCAAGAGTTCGAGACCAGCCTGGGCAACATGGTGAGACTTCGTCTCCACAATAAATAAAAAAATTGACAGGGCATGGTGGGGCGCGCCTGTAGTCCCAGCTACTTGGAAGGCTGAGGTGGAAGGATCTCCTGAGTCCAGCAGGTCGAGGCTGTAGTCGCCGTGAACCTGCCACTGCACTCCAGCCTGGGAGACAGAGAGAGACTCCGTCTCCAAAAAAAAAATTGTGTTTAGTCTTGGTTGCTCAAATGTAAAGCTGTTGTTGAAATATCAGAATATCCTGTGAGAAAGCATTTTTGAACCATTTAATATAAAGGCTCTAAACTAAAAATCTGAGGTAGTCAGATACGAGTCTAATTGGTAGAAAAGCTTGTTTCTGCTGATCACAGGCCTCATTCTCCAGGACAGGAACATGAAGAACCCAGAACCTACTGCACACAATTTCTGTGGCGTTTTTAACTTACTTTTGCAGAAGCCCTAAGAATGTCACCTATAGATAAACATGGTATCAGGACCTGTTATCTTCATATAAGTAACACGTAGTTGAATGGGATTAAGTGACTAGCGCCCCTCTGCTTTCCCTTATGGCCACTCATTACTGAGCTGGGTTTATTTATGAAATTGATGAATGTGTTTTTTATCGAGACGGGGTCTTGCTGTGTTGCCCAGGTTGGCCTCAGACCCTTGGCCTAATGAAGCCTCCTGCCTTGGCCTCCCGAGCTGCTGGGATTTCAGGCACGAGTCACGTGCCCAGCTGAACGTACATGAATGCTGCTGTGGGCACACGCAGTTGTCACCAGGCTCCTTACTGCAGGCCTCACGTAAGGACCAGCCTTGAGTCAGGAGGTGCAGGCAGGTGGCACGTGGCTGCCCGTGACTGCTGCTCGATGCCAACGTGGGGCAAGACTTTTCCGTGGCCTCACGAGGGTCAAGTCTGGCTCCCACAGGCATCCCCGTAGAGAGGCTGGCTGCTGCCGACTGCTGTCTTCTGTGCCACTCAGGGGACACTTGCTGGGGCCTACTTGCTGGGGCCTGCAGCCCTAAGCGTTTACCAGATGCCGGGATCCACAAGATCAAGATAAGGTTCTTTGCCCGTGAGGAACCCACAGTCCAGTGGTGAAACGAGCCAGGCGCACGGTGATGGGGGGGGGGAGGAAGGAAGGTCCAAAAAACCAAGCCAGGTATAGTGGTGTGCACCTGTAGTCCCAGCTACTTGGGAGGCTGAGGTAGGAGGATTGCTTGAGTTCAAGAGGTCGAGGTGAGCCATGATTGTGCCACTGCACTCCAGCCTGAGCAAGAGAGAGATCCTGTCTCAAAGCAAAACAAAATACTTCCATTTTTAAGTATTAATATGCCAGACACGGCCGTGCGTGGTGGCTCACGCCTAGAATCCCAGCACTTTGGGAGGCTGAGGTGAGAGAACTGCCTGAGCCCACGGGTTTGGGACCAGCCTGGGCAACTTGGTGAGACCTGGCCTCTACAATATATCAAAAAATTAGCCGGGTGTGGCGATGCACGCCTGTAGTTCCAGCCACGTCGAAGGCTGAGGTGGAAGGGTCGCCGGAGCCCAGCAGGTGAGGCTGCGGTGGCCGGGAGCAGCCACTG
>NW_007246658.1:596453-604349 GCF_000164805.1 Carlito syrichta | reverse complement strand
GACCGCTCGGAGCGCGCCGCTGTCCCACGCCGGGCGCTGTCGCCCAGCTTGGGTCACACGAAAACACACCTTTAGTGCGGAGATGCGGCACAACTTTGCAGCCATGGCTTTCCCGTGAAATTGAAATTTGGGGAGCACAATTATTTACACGGCTGCATAATCGCCGCGCAGGACTTAGCAGCCACTCTATCACTGCACGTTAGTCGTGCTTTTAACTTTTTAATTTCAGAATTACCTGCGACCACAGCCAATCACTTAGAGCAATTCTATCCACGTTTCCCATCATTTACGGCAGACACCCGGGGCATCAACATGCTTCTGCCAGCAACGTTTGGAGGTGCTCGTCCGCCCGAAGTGAGCCTGGAGTCAGGGGTTTCTGCCGCTGCTTCCTCCACAAGAGAACAGTTACAACGTTCGGTTTTATTTTAATGGTCATTTTGTTTTTACAAGCTAAGGACACTGTATTTTACTTGCATCTCTCTGTCCTCCCATACTGTGTTCATCAATATCTGATAATGGTTGGTATATGGTAAGAATACAAACATCAGATATTATCCTTAAAAACTTGCTGCCAATTTAATATGCTCAAGTTTTCTGGCTCTTGGTTTTTAAGAACAGCTTATTTCGGTATCGTTTACATACTGCAGAATGCATCAATTTTAACCGCTTGCATTTTAGTAAATTTTACACCTGTGCCACTGTATCCTAAGCGACAGAGTGAGACCTCAACTAAAAAAAAAGTATTTTCACTATTCTAGGTATTTTTCAGAGTCTTACTCTCGCCCAGGCCGGAGTGCAGTGGCACGGTCACAGCCACCGCAGCCTCGACCTGCCGGGCTCCGGCGATCCTTCCGCCTCCGCCTTCCAAGTAGCTGGAACTACAGGCGCGCGCTCCCACACCTGGCTCATTCTGGAGACAAGGTCTTGCCAAGTTTCTGGGGCTGGTCTTGAACCCACGGGCTCAGGCAATCCACTTGGCTCGGCCTCCCAAAGTGCTGGGAATACAGGCTGAGCCACTGAACCTGGCCTATATGCTAATATTTTGTAAGAAGTTTTTTACTTCTGTTCACAAGGGATATGGGTTTATAGTTTTTATATCTTGTGATGTCTTTGCCTAACACTGATATTAACATAATATTGGCTTTACAGAGTGAGTCTGGAAGTACTACCTCCGACATTATTTTCTGGAAGCATTTGTGAAAGATTGGTATTTTTTTTCCCTTACATATTTTGCAGAATTCACCAGTGAAGTCATCTGGATTTTTCTTGTGAGGAAGACTTTTAAGACAAGTTCAGTATCTTTATTGGATATAGGCCTATTCTGATTTTTCATTTCTTCTTGAGTTAGTTTTGGTAGTTTTTTGTAGAATTTGTTTCCCATTTCATCTAGGTGTAAAATTTATTGGGATAAAATTGTTCATAACATCCTCTTAAACTTCTTTTAACTTCCATAGTACCTGTGGTGATGCCTCCTCTTTCATGCCTGATTTTTTTTTTTTTTTTTTTTTTTGAGACAGGGTCTTACTCTTTCACCCAGGCTGGAGTGCAGTGGTGTGATTGTGTGATTTTGGCTCACTGCAGCCTCAACTACTGATCCTTCTGCCACAGCTTCTCCAGTAGCTGGGACTACAGGTGCATGCCACCACAACCAGCTCATTTTTTTATTTTTTGTAGGGTCTCACGACATTGTCCAGGCTGGTCTTGAACTCCTAAACTCAAGCAATCCTCCCACCTCAGCATCCCAAAATGCTGGACTTACAGGCATGAGCCATCGTGCCTGGCCTGACTTTGTAAATTTATGCCTTCTCCATCTCTCTCTTTTTGGTTAGTCTAGCTGAAGATTTATCTTGTTTTTTTTTTTCCTTTTTTTTCTTTCATTTTTCAAAAGAACCAATTTTTGGTTTAATTAATTATATTGTTTTCTATTTCATGGATTTCTATTCCCATCTTTATTATTTCCTTTATTCTGCTTTTGGTCTTATTTGCCCTTCATTTTTGAGTTCAAGCTGGAAGCTTATGTTATTGTTACTAGGCCTTCCTAAGTCATAAATATCCCTCAGAACTACTTTAACTGCATCCCATATATTTTCATACATTCTTTTCATTCATTTAAAGATCATTTTAATTTCCCTGTGATTTCTTCTTAGACCCATGTGTCTTTAGGAAGTGTGTGATTTAATTTCAAAATACTTTGGGGTTCCCAGATTTCTTTCTGTTGTTGACTTTTTCTTTCTTCCTTTCTTTCTTTCTTTTTTTTTTGAGTTGGAGTCTTACTTTGTTGCCCAGGCTGGAGCGCAGTGGCATGCTCATGGCCACTGTAGCCTTGACCTGCTAGGCTCAGTGATCCTACCACCTCAGCCTTCCAAGTATCTGGAACTACAGGCATGTGCCACCACGCCCAGCTAATTTTTGATTTACTGTAGAGATGAGGTCTCGCCAAGTTGCCCAGGCTAGTCTTGAACCCGTGGGCTCAGCCAATCCTCTCAACTCAGCCTCCCAAAGTGCTGGGATTATAGGTGTGAGCCACTGCACCTGGCACTGTTGTTGATTTCTAATTTAGTTTCATTTTGGTCAGACAACATACTTTATATTATGGTAATCCCTTTGAATTTATCAAGTCTTGTTTTATCAGCCTAATGTATGGCCTAGAGGAATTCCACGTGCACTTGAAAAAATGTACATATGTGCATAGTTTTGTTGTGTGGACCGTTTCCTAGTATTGATTGACTATGTGGACTGTGCTGTTCAAGTCTTCTGTATCCTTATTGACTGAATGTAGTTCTGTCAATTGCTGAATGGAAAGTGCTGAAATCTCCAAGTATACTTATTGAGTTATCTATTTCTCCTTTCAAGTCTGGAAATTTTTGTTTAATGTTTTTGTGGCTCTATTGCTTGGTACATATACGTTTTAAATGGTCATATTTAGCTGGGCTCGACTCAGCCTATAATCCCAGCACTTTGGGAGGCCAAGGCGAGTGGATTGCCTGAGCTCATGGGTTCAAGACCAACCTGGGCAACCTGGCGAGACCTTGTCTCTACAATAAAGTAAAAAAAAAAAAAAAATTAGCCGGGCATGGTAGCGTACATCTGTAGTTCCTACTACTTGAGGTGGAAGGATTGCCAGAGTCGATGCTGGGGTGGCTGTGAGCATATCACTGCACTACAGCCTGGGTGATGGAGTAATTCCAACTCAAAAAAAAAAAAAAGTCATATTTGGCCACTGAATTTTAATGTTGGCAAAGTAGGAATTTTTATGTTTGTTTCTGTCTTTGTTTTGGAATTGACAATATCTATGTTCTTACTATCGATTTTGAAGACGCTTATTTATAAAATGATATTTGCCATAATATGATGCAAACCATTTTGTCCTTTAACTGTGATATAGAATTTGTCATTTTTTAAATGTATTCAAATCTTTAAATACTTTCCTTATACATTTCTCCCATTATTTTTATGCTCCTAAAAGTCTGATTATTTGCAGGCAGACATTAGTTTATTGTTTGTTTGTTTTTCTGAGTTGGAGTCTAACTCTGTTGCCCATGCTGGAGGGCAGTGGCACATCATGCCACCGCAGTCTCAGCCTGCTGGGCTCAGGTGATCCTTCTGCCTCAGCCTTCCGAGTAGCTGGAACTACTGGCATATGCCACCACGCATCAGCTGACTTTTGATTTACTGTAGAGATGAGGTCTCACCACGTTGCTCAGGTTGGTCTCAAGCCTGTGGGCTAAGGCAGCCCTCTCACCTTGGCCTCTCAAAGAGCTGGGATTATAAGCATGAGCCACTGTGCCCAGAATCAGACGTTAGTTTAATATGCCCTTAATTTGCCCCACAATGGAGAGCCAGTGTTTTACTCATGAGTCGTCTTTGCTTGACACACTTAAGATCCTGTCTTTATCATATGCTGCATTGATACGCATACATTTTCTGTTTTGGCATGAATACCATACTTGGTTTAGTTACTAGGGCTTTATATGGTTCCTCGTTCTAGTACCCTACCATACCTTTGTTTCTTTTCCTTTTTTTGAGTTAGAATCCCACTCTGTTGCCCAGGCTGGAGTGCAGTGGCACACTCACAGCCACGGCAGCCTCGACCTGCTGGATTCAGGTGATTCTTCTGCCTCAGGCTTCTAAGTAGCATGAACCACAGGCGCACACCACCATGTTCAGCTGATTTTTTTGATTTATTATAGAGACAGGTCTCACCATGTTGCTCAGGCTGGTCTTGAACCCTTCAGCTTAGGCAATCCTCTTGCCTCTGCCTCCCAAAGTACTGGGATTACAGGTGTGAGCCACCAGGCCCAGCCCTTTGTTTTCAAAACTCATTGCTATTCTTTTATCTTTATTGTTCCATGTGAATTTGAGAACTAGCTTATCAGTCCACAACATATTTTGGGGTATTATATTAAATTAATAAGTTATCTTTGGCCTGATGTGGTAGCTCATACCTATAATCCTAGCACTCTGGGAGGCTGAGGTGGGAGATTTGCTTGAGATCAGGAGTTTGAGATCAACCTGGGCAATACAGTGAGACCTTATCTTTTTTTTTTTTTTCTTTCAGAAAGCAGGATTTATTGAGGACAGAAAAGTTCCCACAGTGGGAGGGGACCCAAAGGGATTGCCCCTTATCTTAAAAAAAAAAAATAGCTGGGCATGATGGCATGTGTGTGTGGTTCCAGCTACTTGGGAAGCTGAGGTGGGAAGACCACTGGAACCCAGGGGTTTGAGGATGTGCGCCACTGTGCTCCAGCCTGAGCAACAGAGCCAGACCCTGTCTCTTAAAAAAACAAAATAAATAAATAAGTACATAAATTTTAACATAGCAACTGGTTACTTTTAACTGATTATTTCTGGGATGTGGAATTAGCACCCTTTATCCACTAAGGAAGTGCTCATCTTAGTTTGCTTAGTTTTAAGATTTTTCTGTTCTAAACCAGAAAATATGTTAAGTGTTATTAGATGCCTTCAAATAATTCAGATTTTGTGATTTTTTTTTTTGTCCTTTAATGTGATAATCATAGATTTTGTAAGGACGAACCACTGTAGTCTTGGGATAAAGCCCACTTACTTATTTTTATTTTTATTTTTTTTGAGTTGGAGTTTCACTCCGTCGCCCAGACTGGAGTGCAGTGGCTGCTCCCGGCCACCGAAGCCTCGACCTGCTGGGCTCCGGCGATCCTTCCACCTCAGCCTTCCAAGTAGCTGGAACTACAAGCACGCGCTACCACACCTGGCTAATTTTTGATTTATTGTAGAGATGAGGTCTCACCAAGTTGCCCAGGCGGGTCTCGAGCCCGCGGGCTCAGGCAATCCACTCACCTCAGCCTCCCAAAGGTGGGATTACAGGCTGAGCCACCGAGCCTGGCTAGCCCACTTACTTATGATGTATTCTTTTATACACTGTATATTTGACAAGTTATGTACTATTCTGTGATACAGTTTTCATAACTACAATGGTGATAACAGCATCTCCTTAATAAGTAGGGCTTTGTGAGCTCAATGAATTAAAATGGTGCTTGGTACATAGTATGCTCTTTGTGTGTACATATAAATATATTTATTTTTCTTTAAATAAATATGTTCAATTTCTTCCTACTATATCCAATTGACCTTTAACATGGGTCTGAATTCTGTGGGTTCACAATATACAGTTGGTTGGAATTTTCCCATCCAAACATGGGTCAAAAATATTGTATCCTTGGCCAGGTGTGGAGCATGTCTGTCGTCCCAGCCACTGGGAAGACTGAGGTGGAAGGACTGTCTGAACCCAGGAGAATGAAGCTGCGGTGAGCTGTGGTTATGCCACTGCACTCCAGCCTGGATGACAGAGTGAGACTCCAACTAAAAAAAAAAAACCAGAAAAAGAAAGCCCAGTATTTGAGGGATGCAAAACCCGTGCATACAGAGGGCCGGCTTTTGCATATGCAGTGCTGACTCTGGGACTCGCACAGTGCTGACTCCGGGACTTGAGAATACACAGCTTTTGGTATACACAGGCAGTCCTAAGGCAATCCCTTGTGTATTCCGAGCAACTATACTTCATTTCAGTCTCTTTTGTCATCCTTTTTCAGGCTTCTTGACTGGATGGCCTATCTCATTGACTTCAGTCTCCAGGTTACAAATTTTCTCTGGTCCAAATCTCAAACTTCTTAATAAAAATAATACTTTCATTATCTGGTTATAAAAATATTGTAATTTATATTTTGATTTCTTCTTTTGTTCAAAGTTTATTTACAATAGATTTTAAGTCTTCAGAATTTATTTTTAAATATGCAGATATATGCTTTGTTTGCCTTTTTTGTTAATTTCAGGTTGCATTTTAAATAGCAAATGTGACTTCTATGCTGGTGATTAAAAACAACTGCTGCAATTTCCTTTGTGCTTTAATAAACAGGCACTTTTGTGGTGGCTCCATGTGTATTTGTTGGGCACCAAGTATACTTTTGAGTCTCTCTCCGGAATCAAGCGAATTGTATTTTGTGTTATTTATATTCTTCAGGTTTTTTTTTCCTTCTTGATTTGTTGGTTTTTACGTGACCGTAAATTTCTCAATTTTTCCTTGTTTTTCCATCAGATTTGCTTTATATACTGCATGTAGGTCACAACTTATTTTCACGGCAAACTGTTCAAATACTGGTGACTCCCTTTGGTTATTTAAAGCTTTGGGTTCTGTTTGTCTCAGTGACATTGTCATACTTAGTTTCCTCTTGTCACGACTCATTTACTGTTGCCTCTGTGGGGTGTGAGCCTAAGGAACACGATGCACAGCTGGCTTCTCATGCAATCGATGTTTTGTGATGGACGCCGTTTCCGAACGTCCTCTGGCCACACATGTTGTGCCGTCTTTTCCTGTGTGTGCTCTGTTCATACAGCAGACGGCTGCTGTTCCTTTGTCAATACGGCCTTCTCCTTTCTTTGGGACATACCCTCCGTTTTCCCTTCTCTTCCTTGGGAAAACATATGGTTTGGATGGACACAACTCGGAAGTTTAGCTCTAGGCCAAACTCCATCTCCATTTCAGGCCAAACCAAGCCGAGTGGAGCCAAAGTGACATGAATCCCAAGTTTTGGTTGGAATTTGTGGGAAAAAGGCTTTTCTCTGAACTTGAAGCTATTAGATGATCATCTTGCCACCACAAGATGAAAAACTTATCCAAAAGTGAAAGGATGAAAGAAAAGCAAATCTAAGAATGGCAGAGATAAGGTCTTGCTTTGATCATGCTGAGTCCCTAAAGTCAGTACTGTCTATTATCCCTGGACTTTTCTATAGGCCAATAGTTTGCTTCTTGTCTCTGCCTTTTCTTTTTGGTTCATGCCAATCTGAGCTGAGGTCAGGTCACTTGCCACCAGAAGAATGCTGATTAGCACACCAGTCTTTGTGTAGATTTTTGATTGAGTTTTCTTTACTCAATTATTTTTTCAATAATCTACTTTGTGCCAGGCACAGTGACTTTCACCTGTAATCCCAACACTGTGGGAGACCAAGGTGGGAGGACTCCTTGAGCTCAGGATTTTGAGACCAGCCTAGGCAACATAGTGAACCCTCATCTCTATGAAAAATAAAAAAAATTAGCCAGGCGTGGTGGTGAATGCCTATAGTTCTGGCTACTTGGGAGGCTGACGCTGGAGGATCGCTTGAGTCCTGGAGGTGGAGGCTGTGGTAAACCATGATTGTGCCACTGCACTTCAGGCTGGGTGACAGAGTGTGGCACTGACTAAAAACAAAACAAAACAAAACAAAAAAACTACCTTTTCTAAAACTGATTTGAAAGTTTTTCATTTTATTTTTATTCTTCTAGTGAGCAACCTTAAATTTTTTTCTTCTTTTTTCTGAGTTGGAGTCCACTCTCACCCAGACTGGAGTGCAGTGGCCGCTCCCGGCCACCGCAGCCTCGACCTG
>NW_007246658.1:586807-596349 GCF_000164805.1 Carlito syrichta | reverse complement strand
CCAAGTTGTCCAGGCAGGTCTTGAACCCGCGGGCTCAGGCAATCCACTCACCTTGGCCTCCCAAAGCACAGGATTACAGGCTGAGCCACCGAGCCCAGCCCAACCTTAAATTTTTAACAGACATTAACTCTAGCTGTTGTTAGAAAAATACAAATTTGTCTGTCAATATTTTCTACCATAATAAGGGTAAGAACCACAGCCTATTATCCCAATCCCTTTTTCTCTCATATATCTGTGATTAATACTTATCTAGCCCTAAGGATACATTTTACTGGGTCAGGCGTTTGGGGGCTGAGCCGGGATGATCACTTGAGGCCAGAAGTTTGAGACCAGTCTGGTTAACATAGTGAGACCGTTTCTCCACAAAAAACCAGAGGCATGCATCTGTAGTCTCAGCTCCATCAGAGGCTGAGGCAGGAGGGTTGCTTGAGCCCAGGAGTTTGAGGATACAGGGAGTTATGACTGTGCACCTGCACTCCAGCCTGGGCAACAGAGACCTTGTTTCAGAAAGAAATTTTTTTACTGCTTTTATCGCTCACGATTGCTTCTTGCATCATACTGTTTCCTCCAGGATCGATTTGCCTTTTGCTGAATACTGTTATTTAATATTTCTTTCAGAGATGGTCTGTGGGTGGTAAACTTTTTGCATCTCACTCTTGTTTTTTTTGACTCAGAGTTTGCTGCCCAGGCTGAAGTGCAGGGGCACGCTCATGGCCACAGCAACCTTGACCTGCAGGGCGCAGGCGATCCTTTCGCCTTAGCCTTCCAAGTAGCTAGAATCATAGGCGCACACCACCACACCTGGCTAAGTTTTGATTTATTGTAGAGACAAGGCCTTGCCGAATTGCCCAGGCTGGGCAACTGAACCCCTGGACTCAGGCAGTCCTTTCGCCTCCGCCTCCCAAAGTGCTGGGATTACAGGTGTGAAGCACCGCACCTGGCTTATTAAAGTTTTATTGGAACTTTTACAGAACATGCATTTACTTAGACATTGTCTATGGCTGCTGAGTGGTTGTGGCAGAAACCCACAAAGTCTAAGTAGTTACAATGTGGCCAGAAAAAACTTGTTAATTCCTGCTCCTGTATATCTTTTTATTTGCTTAAAGCAGCTAAAATTCTGGGGATTATTTGGCTATTATTTCTTTTGCTTTCTAAGAGGATTTCTTTTTTTTTTTTTTTTTTCTTAAGTTGGAGTCTCACTCTGTCACCCAGGTTGGAGTGCAGTGGCATGCTCACAGCCACCCCAGCATCGACCTGCTGGGCTCCGGCGATCCTTCCACTTCAGACTTCCAACTAGCCGCAACTACAGGCACATACTACCACGCCCGGCTAATTTTTGATTCACTGTATAGACAGGGTCTTGCCAAGTTGCCCAGGTGGGTCTCGAACCTGCAGGCTCAGGCAATTCACTCACCTTGGCCTCCCAAGGCGCGGGATTACAGGTTGAGCCACCAAACCCAGCCCTAAGAGGATTTCTTAACCCACTATTCCAATCAATATCCCAGATAAAAAAACTTTTTAACTGTGTCCATTCTGTTATTCAGTCCAATGGCTACATTCGTCATCGTAAAAAATTTTTCATTGCTAAGAAACTGACTCTATGCTTGTTTCAGGGAGTGTGATAGTCTCTCTTCTTTCTCTGAAAACAGTAAATATACTTTTTTGATGTCTTGAGTCTCCTTCCAAGAGTACACGTTCTTCCATTTGTTGCGTATTTTATTGGTATTTCTCACCGTTGGACACCCGTGCACGTTTCTATGCAGTTGAAAGCAGGGTGCTGCCGCTGTTCTCAGCGGCTGCTTAGGGACGGGGCGGGGCTGGTGTGAATGGGAGTGGGAGCAGGATGGAGGGTTCGGGCTGCGGGTCTCTCAGTGGCTGGGCCTCCTCTGTCCCAAGCTCGCACATTCACGAGTCTTGTGGTAGGACGAGATCTTGAGGGACTGACCTACCTGCACGCATCTTCTGGTCTCTCTGCTGTTGGTTTCAATCAAGTTCAGGTGTGGATCACTGAGTGTCACCCTGGCTGTCGGTAGCAAGTATCTTTTATATTTCACTACCATGCATCTAAGATGCTGGCTCCATCTTCATTCTCATCTCACCTGCTTTCCTTTTTTAAAAAATTTTTTAAAAATTTTATTTGAAAAATGTGGAGTACAACTCAGGATTAGATACACAAGTGGTCATTGTGCCGGTAAAGTTTGGGCCTTCCTTTGGTCCCTACTTTGCCAGGTTTGAGATCAGGTACCCTCATTGGTGTTGTGTCACCCCCCACCCCAGCAGTGTCCCACTACTGCCAGTCCCTTTCTTGGTGTTATGGTAAATGTTCAGGGTCCGCTTATGAGTGAGAACATGTGGTCCTCTCTTCTGTTTCTGTGATAGATCACTGAGTATGACAGACTCTAAATCCATCCAAGTAGCTAATAAGTCTATAGTTTGTCCTTTATGGCTGTATAATAGTCAGTTGTATATTTGTACCAATTTTTTATCTAGTCCAGTTTTGATGGGCAGTGTAGTTGGTTCCATGTTTTTGCTACTGTAAATAGTACTACAGTAAACATGCCTGCGCAGGTATCTTTTCTGTAGAATAATTTGAGTTCCTCCAGGTATATTACCAATAGGAGAATTGCTGGGTCATGTGGAAGGTCAATTTCTAGTTCTTTGAGAAACCGCCACACTGTCTTCCAAAGAGGTTGCACTAGTTTGCATTCCCACCAGCAGTGTAGATGCATTCCTTTTTCTTTTTTTTTTTTTTGAGTTGGAGTCTCACTCCGTCGCCCAGACTGGAGTGCAGTGGCCGCTTCCAGCCACCGCAGCCTCGACCTGCTGGGCTCCGGCAATCCTTCCGCCTCAGCGTTCCAGTAGCTGGAACTACAGGCATGTGCTACCACGCCCGGCTGATTTTTGATTTATTGCAGAGATGAGGTCTCGCTGCCCAGGCGGGTCTCGAACCCGCGGGCTCAGGCAATCCACTCACCTCAGCCTCCCAAAGGCGCGGGATTACAGGCTGAGCCACCGAGCCCTATGGGGATTTTTTAAAGGACATTTGAGTTCCTTGTAGATTCTGGGTGTTAGGCCTTTGTCAGATATACAGTTGGCAAATATTTTTTTCCCATTCTGTGGGCTGTCTTCCCGCTCTCTTGATGGTGTCTTTTGCTTTGCAGAAGCTTGCCAGTTTGATGAGGTCCCACTTGTCTATCTTATCTCTTATGGCATGGGCACTTAGGGTTTGATCAGGAATGGGTTGCCAGTTCCAATTTCCATAAGGGTGTCTCCTGCATTTTCTAAGGCTCTTATAGTTTGGGGTTTTACATTTAGGTGTTTGATTCACTTAGAGCTAATTTTTGTGTATGGTGATAGGTAGGGGTCTGGTTTCACTCTTCTGCATGTGGCCAGCCAGTTTTCCCAGCAACATTTACTGAACAGGTTCTCCTCTCCCCAGTGGTTGGTGGTGGAGGTTTTGTTGAAAATGAGTTGGTTGAGAAATTGAGGTTTTGCTTGGAATCTCTATCCTGTTCCACCGGTCCATATGCCTGTTCTTGTACCAATACCAGGCTTTTTTGATTATTGTAGTAGCCTTATACTAAAGTTTAAAGTCTAAAAGTGTGATATCTCCTACTTTGTTTCTTTTGGTAAGGATTGTTTGGTCTCTTTGTGGTCATTTCCATATTGAATTTCATCATTCATTTCCATATGAATTTCTGTACTGTCATTTCCAGGTCTGAGAAGAATGATGTTGTAATTTAATGGGTATTGCATTGAATCTGTAGATTGCCTTTGGTAGGACGGACATCTTAATAATGTTGATTCTTCCAATCCATGAGCATAGAATAGTTCTCCATTTGTTTGTGTCTTCTTGGATTTCTTTGAGCAGTATTTTTTTAGTTTTCATTGTAAAGGTCTTTCACTTCTCTGGTTAGGAAGATGTTGAGGTTTTTTCTTTTTCTCTTTACACAACAATTTATTTTTTTTTAGAAGTTAAAAAACTATTATAAAGATGGTAAAATTCAGGGTTAGGTATACAAACCTTGATTACGCAGGTACCCTTGTTCTACTTTTTTGGTGTGTGTGGCTATTGTGAATGGGATTGTGCTTTTTTATTTGGTCCTCTGCCTGCTTATTGTTGGTATGTAAGAATGCGACTGTCTTTTGCACATTTGTTTTGTACCTTGAGACTTTGCCAAAGTCCTTTATCAGTGAAAGCAGATTTTTCACAGATTCTCTTGAATTTTCAAGGTACAGAATCACATTGTCAGCAAAGACAAATAACATCACTTCCTCTTTTCCTATTTGGATACCCCTGATTTCCTTCTCTTGTCCAATTGCTCTTGCTAGGACCTCCAACACAATGTTAAACAAGAGGCGTGAGAGTGGGCAGCCTCGTCTTGTTCTGGTTTTCTGGGAAAATGTTTCCAGTTTCTGTCTGTTTAGCAGTATGCTGGCTGTGGGTTTATTGTAGATAGCGCTTACTATTTTGAGGCATGTGCTTTCCTTCTTTTAGTGAAAGACCACAGAAAATTTCTCTTCTTTAAGTAGTGCTCTGTATTTCTCATTTTTTTTTTTTTTTGAGTTGGAGTCTCACCCTGTCACCCAGATTCGAGTGTAGTGGCCACTCCTGGACACTGAAGCCTCAACCTGCTGGGCTCTGGCGATCCTTCCGCCTCAGCCTTCCGAGTAGCTGGAACTACAGGTGCGCGCTACCACGCCCGGCTAGTTAATTGTAGAGATGAGGTCTCGCCAAGTTGCCCAGGCGGGTCTCGAACCCGCGGGCTCAGGCCATCCACCCAGCTCAGCCTCCCAAGGCGTGGGACGACAGGCTGCGCCACCGAGCCCGGCTTATTTCTCATTTTTAGGTGGTGTAAGATTGAAAACCACACCATGCGTTTAGTCTTCCTCCTTGAAGTCAGAAACTGGTCTGTATTACTGCTACTTTTTGGAAGCCCACTGCAATTTGTTTGTTGCCCAATATGTATTTTGTAAAGTCTATGAACAGAAACCACAAAGGTATTTTTAAATCTATTTTCAGGGACTAGTTTACTGTGTCTGCAAGTAACAGGTTTCAGTGTCTCCTTTTTTGGTGATTTTTTGCTTCAAAAATCTGGTGTTATCAGGACAGCTTTTTTCTGGGGTCGCAATTTTTTTAATATCTAACCTCTGGTTTTTTGGTTATTGTTGCTGTTATTCCATAATTGAATCTTTTTCTTTTAATAAGTGATTTTATTCTTTCACTTTCACTGACCTAGATATATTGGCCTTAGTTCTGTCTCCAGTCTGCATTTTTCTCTTGCGTGTACATGTTTTCTGGTGTAATGAAATGTTTATTCCGGCCTTCGCTTTAAAAAAAACTAAATAGGTTATATATTTAGTGGGTATTGGACCTTCTGAGTTATTTCACTGAGAACAGTGGCCTCCAGTTCCATCCATATTGCTGCAAAAGACATTATTTCATTATTTTTAACAGCTGAGTGGTATTTCATGGGGTGTGTGTGTGTCTCAGTCGCATTTTCTTTATGTAATCCTGTTGATGGACACAGGCTGCTTCCACATCTTGCCACTGTGAGTAGTGCTGCAATAAACATGTAGAGTGCTGGCATCTTTCTGATAGGATGACTTCTTTCCCTTTGGGTATATACCCAGTAGTGAGTTGCTGGATAGAGCGGTAGTTCTGTTTTTAGTGGTTGAGAAATCTCCGTAATGTTTCCCATAAAGGTTGTGCTAATTAACATTCCCACCAATAGTATATAAATGTTCCCTTTTCTCTACATCCTTGCCAACATCTGTTTTTTTGTTTTCTATTTTACTTTTTAATAACAGCCATTCTGACTGGTGTAAGGTGGCATTTCATTGTGGATTTAACTTACATTTCTCTAATGATTGGTGATGTTCAGCTTTTTTTTTTTTTTTTTTTTTTGAGTGGGAGTCTCACCCATCTCCTAGGCTGGAGTGCAGTGGCACCCTCACGGCCAACCCAATGTCGACCTGCTGGGCTCTGGCAATTCTTCTGCCTCAGCCTTCCAAGTAGACGGAAATACAGGGACGTGCTACCATGCCCAGCTAATTTTTATTTATTTATTGTAGAGATGAGGTCTCGCCAAGTTGCCTGGGCTGGTCTCGAACCCATGGGCTCAGGCAATCCACTTGCCTCAGCCTCCCAAAGTGCTGGAATCATAGGCTGAGCCACCAAGCCCATCCTCAGCACTTTTTTCATGTTTGCCACTTACATGTCTTCTGTTGAAAAATGTCTGTTCGTGTCCTTTGCCCACTTTTTTAATGGGGTTGTTCCCTTTTTCTTGTTGTTTGTGTTCTTTGTAGATTCTGGATATTCGCCCGTTGTTGGATGCATAGTTGCAATCCCCCCCATTCTGTCGGCTGTCTGTTTACTCTGTTGATGATTGTTTTTGCTGTGCAAAGCTTGTTAATTTAATTAAGTCCCATCTGCCTATTTTTGTTGCATTTGTTTTTGAGGACTTGGTCATAAATTTTTTGCTTATGCTAATGACCAGAAAAGTTATTCCTAGGGTTTCCTGTAGGATTTTCAAAGGTTTGGGCCTTACTTTACGTCTTTAATTTACCTTGAGTTAATTTTTATATACGGTGAGGGGTATGGGTCCAGGTTCATTCTTCTGCATATGGCTATCCAGTTTTCCCCAAACCACTTACTGACTAGGATGTCCTTTCTTTAGTGTATGAGGTCTGACAATTAGGTTTGTGGACTCATCCTAGAGAAAGCGCTACATGCCTCGTTGATGAATATCACTATAGTCACCTTTGAAATACTCCCCTTGGGAAGCTAAGCACCAACACCTGTGCTAGTCTACTTGCCAAAACAATTTTGGACTCTGTTTTGGGAATGGCCATCAGAGCTGTCATCATATTACTCTTGATGTCCTGAATGGCATCACAATGTCTTCCTTTTAATATTTTATCTTTGGGTAAAGAAAAAAGTCATTAGGGGGCCAGAACAGGTGACTAGGGAGGATGTTCCAAGACAGTTATGTGTTTACTGTCTGTCAGACTGTGAGAGCTGGTGCATTGTTGTGATGCAAGAGCTCCTTTGGGACCCTTTTTGCACACACCTTTCTAATGCTAAGATTTTCAGTTAATTGTTTCTCCTAATTGTTTCTCCATTGATGTTTACTTGGTCTGCTTTGTTTCTCATGGTTAGCTGACAATTTTGACACACCATTCAATGAATTTTTGCAATGTTTCCATCAGTCTGCTTATTGCTGGCCGTCCTGACCTCTCTTTATCAGCGATAACTTCTCTCCCCTCAGAAAAATGTTTAATCCGTTTGTCTGCCATCGTTTTCCTCATGACCTCATCCCCTTGAACTTGGACTAATATGTCCCCAATTTCCCGTCTGTTCTTGCCAAGTTTAACAAAAAATTTAATGTTTGCTGTTCTAATTCAAACCCTGACATTCTCATGACGACAGCTCTGATGGCCATTCCAAAAAAAGAGTTCCAAAACTGCTTTGACAAGTGGACTAGGTGCTGGCATCAGTACATGGCTTCCAAAGGGCAGTACTTTGAAGGTGACTGTGGTGATATTCAGCAATGAGGTATGCAGTAGTTTTTCTAGGGTGAGTTCACGAAATTAATTGTCACCCTTTTATTGACTTTGCTGAGGATCAGTTGGTTGTAGGTTTATGGCTTTATTTCTCGGTTTGCTATTCTGTTCACTGATCTATGTATCTGTTTTTATTCCAGTACCACGTTGCTTTGGTTACTATAGCTTTGTAGTACAATTTGAAGGCAGGTAATGTGTTGCCACCAGCCTTGTTCTTTTTGCTTGGGATTGCTCTGGCTATTCATGCTCTATCGTTCCATATGAATTTTAGAATTGTTATCCTAACTCTGTGAAGACGGCATTGATAATCTGACAGGGATTGCACCGAATCTGGAGACTGCTTGGGTAGTATGGTCATTGTGATGATACTGATTCTGCAACCCATGAGCTTTTCCATTTTTTGGTGTCTTCTATGGCTTCTTTTATTGGTGTGTTGTAGTTCTCCTTATAGGGATCTTTCGCCTCCTTGGTTAAATAGATGCCTAGGAATTTATTTTTTTGTAATGATTATAAGTGGAATTGCCCTCTTTTTTTGAGAGACAGAGTCTTACTCTGTCACACAGTCTTGCCTTCCTGAGCTGAAGCAATTCTCCTACCACAGCCTCCTATGTAGTTAAAGATTACACGCGTTTGCCACCATGCCTGGCTAAATTTTAAATTTTTTGTAGAGACAGGCTCTGGTCTTTAACGCCTGGCCTCAAGTGATCCTACTGCCTCAGCCTCTCAAAACATTGCGATTACAGGTGTGAGTCACTGCACCTAGCCAGGATTGCCTTCTTGATTTGGCTAGATCATTATTGGTATATAGAAATACTACTGATCTTTGTTAGTTTTGTTTCCTGAACTTTACTGAACTCATCTATCAAACCTAAGTTTTTTGGTGGAGGGTTTAGTGTTTTCTAGATTTAAGATCATATTATCAATGAACAGAGATAATGTGACTGTCTCTTTTATAACTTGGATGACTTTTATTTTTTTCTCTTGCCATATTGCTCTGGTGAGGACATCCCTGGCTTTAGTTTTTCAAGTGTTCATTTTAATTAGTGCTATTAAATCTCCAACTTCACTTATCAGCTTTTGAGGGTATCTGTTGAAACCCTGCTATCAGGCTGAGCGTGGTGGCTCACATCTGTATTCCTAGCACTTTGGGAGGCAAAGGCAAGAGGACTGCCTGAGCCCAGAGATTCGAGACCAGCCTGGGCAACTTGGCGAGACCTTGTTTCTACAATAAATAAAAAAAGTAGCTGGGCATGGTGGAGTGTATCTATAGTTCCGGTTACTGGGATGGCTGAGGCGGAAGGGTCGCCTGAGCCCAGCAGATTGAGGCTTGGTGGCCGTGAGCATGCCACTGCACTCCGCCCTGGGCGACAGGTGAGACTCTGACTGCAAAAAAAAAAAAAAAGAAACCCTGCTAATTAAAATTACACATTTTCTTCTTCTTCTCTTCCTCCTATTTTCAGTTTATTGTTATTTCTAGAATTTACATGTGTATTCCTTCCTCTCCTTATATCTCATTTTTGTTACATTATTTTTTCCAGATTATTATGTTTTCTTCTCTTTTAATAATGCCCTTACTTGTTTAGCCTCATTTCTACATTTAAATGGATTGAATGCTCACTGTTACTATTTTTTTTACTATGGCTGCTCCATTTCTGAGCTCTTTATTTTGGCTTGTCTTTTGGTTTTATTAATCCTAAAACCTTAAGAAATGTTATCTTTTGTTTTTTATATAATGCCAATCTTTGCAAATGGCAAGGATTGTGTTCACTTTATAGACAGAGAGTTTGTGTAGTTGGGTATTTCAGTTCTTATAATCTTATGCTTATTCTAACTCATTTGGATGATATCTGAATTAAAGGAGTCTATGTTTTCTTAAAGCTACAGGCTGATTTAAAATATAACTGATGGGCATAGTTTAACATCTCATAGCTGTGCATTTAAATCATACAATTAAATATTCATGATTGATATAGTTT
>NW_007246658.1:563818-586748 GCF_000164805.1 Carlito syrichta | reverse complement strand
ATTGTACAGATGAGGTCTCGCTGCCCAGGCGGGTCTCGAACCCGCAGGCTCAGGCAATCCACTCACCTCAGCCTCCCAAAGGCGTGGGATTGCAGGGTGAGCCACCGAGCCCGGCTGATTATATCCTTTTTAAAGAAGAGCTCCTGGGTGCTATATTACCTCCAGTTCTCCTCTGTTTGAAAATATTCACCTGTGTCTTCATGCTTGAATAGCATCTTGGCTTAGTATGAAGTTCTTGTGTATGGAATTTCTTTTTCTGAGAAAGTTGTAAACATTGTCTCCTGGCCTTTCAGTATTCAGTTTTACTGTGGGGGTATCTGAGGCAAGGCTGATTTCTTTTTCCTTGTTGGGTGACTTGCATTTTTAAAAAGGAAAAAAAAACCCTCCAAAATAAACCCTTATTCATCCTTTAATTATAATGAATTTACAATGTATATCAGCTGTCAGTCACTGTTCACTACCAGTATTTCTGGGATATGTCTTCTTGTCTAATACATGCAAGTTAGAGCCTTTTCATTTTCCTTACATATGCCTGATTTTCTTTTGGCTACTTTTGTTCTTTCTAGTACATTTTACTTGCTCTTTCAAAGTCGTCTTCTTCTTCCCTTGTTTTTCCTAAGGAAAGTTAAGAAACACACATCGCCATTGCCTCGCTAGAGACTATGGGGTGCCATGTGTTCTTTGAACTATGCTTGTGGCCACGCTTCCTGGCTTTGGCTCCCTTCCCCACCTTGGGGAGGTGAATCTTTTCTCTCTCTCTCTCTCTAATTTACTTTGAAATTAACTATATTTTCTAATCCAAAAAACAAAAGAAATACACATCCACGAAATAACTTGAATGCTTACATGGAATTATACTGTCTATATGTAGTATAATTTTATTACTCTTTCCATTGGATACTTAGACTGTCTCCAGTTTTTCCCTATTATAAACATCCACACGTGTTCTGTCGCAATGTTCCTCTAGATCAGTAAACTGACCCTAATTCCTAGTAGGAATCTCAATGCAAAGAACCCCTTAAATCATGCTTGTGAATCAATTTCCTTGTCATCTGATTCAGTCAGGCTTAAGATACTCAATACACAATAAATGATATTAAGGGTTTTCAGGTCATTGCCATAAAAATGGAACAATCTATATAGAAGACTGTTTGACATTATCTGTTGGGCTGGATGTTTTCTGTTTATCCCTCCAGATCTACTCTTCCCCTAGCTCTGTGTCCCAGGAGGCTGATGTGAATGGACGTATCAGTGGCCTCCCCTGTCTTCTGGGATCCGGCTGGAGGCCAACAGGAGGCACCAGCAGGACAATGAAGGGTGTGAAGACGACGACGCTGGTATTTATTCTAGCAGCTCCCTCTGGGCTGGGTTGCCAGAGGTTGATTAAATCCCGTTACTGAAGCCCACAGGTCCTGTTGGGTTACCCCGTTCATACAGCTACTCTCTTTGGGTTCCGGTGATGGTTTTATTTCCTTTTCCCTTGAAGTGTAGGGAAAAAAATGGCTCTCTACTGTTGCTAGTTCTGGGTACCTACAGCACTTCTTGGGAGTTTCTCCAAAACCCTCTTGTGACTTGCAAACTCTTTGTACCACCTAGTTTGAGTATGCTATCTGTTGCTACACTTCTAGAAATTTATCCTATATATGTATATAAGATGACTCACTGCAACATTATAATTTCTATTAGTGATGTATTAGAAATATAATGTCCATTACTAGAGGACTGCACAATAATGGTATAAATATACAGTAGACTATTATGTAGCGGTAAAAATCCATATAATTTGTTAGACACATCTATGGAATGGTCTCCAAAATATTGTTAAGTGTGGAAAAAGCAAGTTACCAAACAATGACAATGAATATGGCATTTGTGTAAGAAAAGAAATAAAAATAAAAGAATGCGTATGTCTTTCTGTGTCTGTGATGTGTGTGTGTGTGTGTGTGTGTGTGTGTGTGTGTGTGTGTATTAATGGAGAGAGTCTTGGAAGGGTACACAAGAACATGGTAACACCAGTTGCTTCTAGGGAGAACTGGGTAGTAAGAAACTGTTTTATTATTTATCCTTCTGTTTCTTTGACTGTTATATCACATAAATATTGCCTGTTCAAAACATGCATTAATGATAAAGGTTAACTGAGGGTCTCAGAGAAACCACAACTAAGGAAAAATAAGAAGAACTGCTAAGGAGTCACTAAAAGATGACAGAAAGAGCAAATCATAAAGTCACTGAAATGTTCCAAGCAGTCAAATTCCTGGATGAGTTAATTACTTAAAATGATCTCTTTATGGAAGTATGCCCTGACCTGTAGAAATTATATGCAGAAGTTACTTCCTGCACAGGGCAGAGTGTACAAGACCACGTATGGTAGCGCTTTGTCTTAGCCATGACCGCCTTTATTGTCTGAGGCGCTTCAGTTTATTCAGCCTCCTCCCTTATCTACAGGTGTCCCGAGATCGCCAGACAGTTAGCATGGCTACTCAGTCATCGTGGCTTCCAGTGGAAGGGGTGAGTGCCTCCACCAAAGGAAACGGGACGTGAGAAGACCTCATCAGGAAGAGAGGACCACATTCATCAAACTAAAGTTGGTCACGTTAGTCCTATTTTTATGCCAATCAAAAATGGAGAAGGTAGAAAAGGCTTCCAGTGGCTTCACTACTCCTCACATGGGCACCCCTGCCGAGAAGCTCTGCAAGACACAGGAGACTCACTCACCCCTCCTGGCACTGTGCCTGGGCAGACTCCTCTGCGACGAGCGTCTCGTACTCCTCAGCCGCAAACCGGTCCCAGTCGGAGGGCTCAGGCCCATCGTTCTCAGCATCCTGAGTGGAAAGAGGGCAGCCGCGGAAAACGGGAAGAGCCAAAGTCAAAGAACGGAGACACGTTTTTCAGTGATGTGTGACGTCTGTGATGCCCTCTGAAAGACGGTTCATTTCAGCATGTTAAAAGAGGTGCTGGGCCTGGTGTGGGGGTTCATGCCTGTAATCTCAGCGTTTTGGGAGACCGCGGCAGAAGGACTGCTTGAGCCCAGGAGTTTGAGACCAGCCTGGGCAACAAAGCAAGACCTCATCACTATTAAAAAATTAACAAAACGATAACACAGGTGATTTTCTACACCTCCAATCACAAAATTACAACTGTTTAGCAGCTAGATTTTTTTAAAGGTCTAGATTCTTTTTTTTGAGTCAGAGTCTCACTCTGTCACCCAGATTAGAGTGCAGTGGCACAATCATGGCCACTGCAACCTTGACCTGCTGGGCTCAATCCTTCTGCCTTAGCCTTCCAAGTAGCTGGTACTCCAGTGCTTGCCATAACGCCTGGCTAATAAATATTAGTTGACTGATAGACTGAGTGAGTGATTGACGGTAGGGACAAGGTCTCGCCAAGTTGTGCAGCTGATCTCGGACTCCTGGGCTCAGCAATCCTCTTGCCTCTGCCTCCCAAAGTTCTGGGATTACAGGCATGAGCCACTACGCCTGGTCTAGGCTAGATTCTTCAGCCTTGTAATCAGAGACCTTTTTCCAGTCCCCTGCTGTATGATCGGAAGGTGGTCTATCATGGAGAGTTTCTGGTTTGCACTCCAGTGGGGAAAGCCATTTACCTACCACGGCATTCTAGACATGAATGGCACAATTACATCAGGGCCAATTTAGTTTCAAATACAGATGAGCCTGCTGACATATTTTTTAGAAGTTAGGAAAAAAGGGACACTTTTTTCCAAAACGACTTTTTGTAACTGTTTCCAATGTATATATAAGTATGTAAGCGGTACAGTCCACTCAGGGGAAGCCCCTAGGCAGATGCAGGCTTCCTAAATTGGAAGCTCAGCTGTGGGAAGAGACATGCTCTGGGCCCTTTGTTCTCCGTTTTCAGTATCTCACGACATGTTTTAAACAGCACTTCTTTAAACAGCAAGATTCCTGCAGCAGAGACCATTCTCATATGCAGTGCGTGGCCCCTGACTCTGCAACCCTCAAGCAGAAGTTCAAATCACACCGTTACCTTCTGGACCGCAAAGGGATCTCTCTGCTCATGGTCCAAGTATTTCTCCAGGTTAAAGAAAGTATCATAGAAGATGTGAGCCATCCTGCACCGCTTCAGGTCTCGCAGGGTTATTCTGCCTGTACAAAAACAAGTCAGTCTGGTAAATTTCATCAAGAGCTGAAAGAGGAAAAAACTTTCACTGAATTTTAAAAGTATGTAAATATATATACAGACACACATTTATTATAAAAGTCCTATTTTTTTCTTTAAACTGAAGCAGAATTCACCTAATGTAAAATTCACATAAAACTTAAACTGTTTTAAAGTGCACAGTTCAGTGGCTTTTGGTGCACTCAGTGTTGTACAGCAGCCCTCCACCATCTGTCATCCCATCAAGCTGTCCCTCCCCATCCCTCTTCCCCTCATCCCACCGGCAACCAGTGACCTGCTTTCTGTTTCTATGGAAAAATCCTCTTTTTCTTTTCTTTTCTTTTTTTAAGTCAGCTTCTCACTCGGTTGCCCAGACTGGATGGAGAGCAGTGGCACAATCATGGCTCATCACAGCCTTGACCTTCTGGGATCAAGTGATCCTCCTGTCTTAGCCCTCCCCGTAGCTGGGATTACAGGCGCATGCCACCACGCCTGGCTGCTTTTTAAATTCTTTGTTGAGAAGAGGTCTCACTATGTTGTCTGGGCTGGTCTCAAACTCCGGGGCTCAAGCAATCCTCCCACCTTGGCCTTCTAAAGTGTTGGGATTATAGGAATGAGCCACCGTGTCCAGCCTCCCTTCTTTTCTCTTTCTTCCTTCCTTTTTTTAAAGATAGGGTCTCACTATCAGAGTGCACGGCAGCCTCAAGTTCCTGACCTCAAGCAATCCTCCTACCTCAGCCTTCCACCTAGCTGGGACTAGGCACATACACCCCCCAACCTGGTGAAAAATCTTAAAAAAAAAATTTAGTCAGAGTCTCACTCTTTTGCCCCAGCTGGAGTGTAGTGGCGTGATCACAGCTCATGGCAGCCCAAACTCCTGGGCTCAAGCAATCCTATCTCAGCCTCCCAAGTAGCTGGGACGACAGACGTGTACTGTCACATCCAGCCAATGTCTTGTAGAGACGTGGTCATGGCTTGTTGCATAGGTTGGTCTTGAACTCTCACGGTCACGTAATCCTACCCTCAGCTTCCCAAATTGCTGGGATTACAGGCATGAGCCCCTGCCCTTGGCCGAAAAATCCTATTTCTTTTTTGTGTCAGAGTCTCACTCTGTCGCCCAGGCTGGAGTGCAGTGGCATGCTCAGGGCCACCGCAGCCTCGACCTGCTGTGCTCGGGTGATCCTTCTGCCTCAGCCTTCTGAGTAGCTGGAACCACAGGCGTGCACCACCATGCCTGGCTAATTATTTATTGTAGAGGCAAGGTCTCGCCAAGTTGCCCAGGCTGGTCTTGAACCTCTGGGCTTAGGCAATCCTCTCACCTTAGTCTCCCAAAGTGCTGAGATTACAGGCGTGAGCCACCACACCCAGCCAAATCCTATTTCTTAAACAGTGGAATTGCTGTCAATTGTGGGTTCTACACTAATAGTCAAGGAGATACTGTAATCACTTCTGTACGTGGGAAGCCTGAATGGAAGACTCTGGAGAGTTAAATTTAGGACAGTCTAGGATCATGTGTCCCACTCTGTGAGGTATGCGAACAATGCAAATATCCCTTTGCTTGGCCTCACCATCGATGGCTGGCTTCACCAGGTCAAGCATCTGGCACAGTAAATCGTAGAACGGCAGAGGCTCGATGCCCATGGCTTCCATCCGTTCACACTGCTCCTCATAGAAGTACTCCAGCTCGTACATGGAGAGGATACCGTCTCCATCCACATCCATGCAGCGGAACCAGTACTCAATGCTAGGAGACAAGGACACTGATCACCACGGGCCGCGTAAAGAGCTTCTAGTTATTCAGATTTACTACTGCCCATGCTTCTTTTTAATAAAAGTCACATATAGGTATACTCTAGACTTAGACATAGTTTTATAAAGTTTGTTAGAGAAAACAGCAGACTTCTCCTTCCCTTTATTTTCTTTCTTTCTTTTTTTTTTTTTGAGTTGGAGTCTCACTCCGTCGCCCAGACTGGAGTGCAGTGGCCGCTCCCGGCCACCGCAGCCTTGACCTGCTGGGCTCCAGCGATCCTCCCGCCTCAGCCTTCCAAGTAGCTGGAACTACAGGCATGCGCTACCACGTCTGGCTAATTTTTTAATTTATTGTAGAGATGAGGTCTCGCCAAGTTGCCCAGGCAGATCTCGAACCCGTGGGCTCAGGCAATCCACTCACCTCAGCCTCCCAAAGGCGCAGGATTACAGGCTGCGCCACCGAGCCCGGCCCCTTTATTTTCATGCTCAGAACCAACCACATTCAGTACCGGATTACTTGACTTTTTACCATCGCATTTTCAGATAACGCGCCTACACTGCCCCTTTCTTATATTTTCATTTTAAGAACGGTGGATTAGTTTCAGATGATATAACATGAGGTCTCAGTACTTTTACAATTTCCCACCACGCTACCTGCATTCTCTTCCCATCTTCTTAATGCGGCCAAATTGTTCAACATTCAGAGTTTATAATATTATCTTTATCTCTTATTTGCTTAGTTTTCTGTGTACCCCCAACTATCTGCCAGTTGTCTAAATTCACACTCAGTCCCATCAGGCATTCTGTCAACTGGATGCTCCTTAACCCCTTCTGACCTATTTGAATCTGGACTGCTTGGTCTCTAGGCCTGGTTTGCAGTTCCACCCAGGGATTCTCTTCTCCTGTTTCTTGTATCTCATATTCTCTACATTTTTTGTTTTGTTTCCTTATTACTCTGTTGGTTTGCACATTCTCCAGTATCCTCCTGAAAAAGGAAGCATGACGGGTACATTTTTTGAGATCTTGGATATTTGAAAGGCCCTTTCTTCTACCCACTAACTTGTTTGGTATTTTGGCTAATCATAAAATTATAGGTCGGTGGCGCTTTTCTTCAGATTTTGAAAGGCATTGATCCACTACCTTCTACCTACCCAATGCTGCTGAAACGTCTGAAGCCATGTTGCTATTTGGTCTTTTGACTTTAACTTGTATTTTTCTCTCAAAGCCTATGGAGGTTTCAGAGTCCCTGGTGGTTTGATCTAGTTCATCTATTTGGCTGGGTTTTTTTGAGAGCCTATTCAGTTTGGAAACTTGTATCCTTTGGTCCTTGAGAATTTTCTTATTTTATTTCTTTCCTGCCCCCTTCCTTCTCTGTTCTCTCTCTCTCTCTCTCTTTAGAACACCTACTATTCAGAAATACATGGTTCAATATGGTAGCTGCCAGCCACGTGTTGCTATTGAATATTTGAAATGTGGCTAATCTGAGATGTTTTCTAAGTACATCTACACAATAACTTTGAAGACTTAGTATGAAAAAAGAAAGCAAAAATCTTATCAATATTTTATATTAATTATGTTGCAATGATAACATTTTAGATAAATTATAGTGAGGTATATGACTAAAATTAATTTTACCTATTTGTATTATTTATTTATTTATTTTTTGAGTCAGAGTCTTACTCTGTCACTCAGGCACACTCATGGCCACCACAGCCTCGACCTGCTGGACTGAGGTGATTCTTGCACCTCAGCCTTCCAAGTAGCTGGAACTACAGGTGTGTGCCACCATACCCAGATAATTTTTTCATTTATTGTAGAAATGAGGTCTTGCCAAGTTGCCCAGGTTGGTCTTGAACCTGTGGCTCAGGCAATCCTCTCACCTCGGTCTCCCAAATTGCTTGGATTATAGCTGTGAGCCACCGCACCTGGCCTATTTTTACAACTTTCTTATTACAGCTAAATTTTAAAATTATCTATGTGGCTTGCATTACATTTCTATGTCCAGTTATACTGGAACTTGTGGCCTGGCTCTCCAATTTTCATATATTGTCTTTATTCTCTTTTATTTTTGAGCTGGAGTCTAACTCTGTTGCCCAGGCTGGAATGCAGTGGCATGATCACAGCTCACTGCAGCCTCGACCTCCTGGGATCAGGTGAGACTTCCATCTCACCCTTCCGAGTAGTTGAGACTATGGGCACATGCTACCATGCCTGGCTAATTTTTTTGATGTTTTGTAGAGATGAGGATGGTCTCAAACTCCTGGGCTCAAGTAATCCTCTCGCCTTGGTTTTCCTGAAGGGCTAGGATTACAGGTGTTAGCCATCATGCCCAGCCTTGTCTCTGCTGCTTCATTTTTAAAAGTTGTTATTTCTGGAAAGTTTATTTAGCTTTATTTTCTAGACCTTCTGTTTTTTATTTCTGTTATCATAGTTTTGATGTCCCAAGGTCCTTTTTTTTGAGTTGGAGTCTCACTCTGTCGCCCAGACGGAAGTGCAGTGGCCGCTCCTGGCCACCGCAGCCTCGACCTGCTGGGCACTGGCGATCCTTCTGCCTCAGCCTTCCAAGTTGCCGGAATTACAGGCATGCGCTACTACGCCCAGCTGATTTTTTGATTTATTGTAGAGATGAGGTCTCGCTGCCCAGGCGGGTCTCGAACCCGCGGGCTCAGGCAATTCACTCACCTCAGCCTCCCAAAGGCGCGGGATTACAGGTTGAGCCACCGAGCCCGGTTCCAAAGTCCTTTTTTGATTTCTGAATGTTTCTTTTATAAAAAGCACCGTTCTCTTCATGTCTGTGATTGCAATTTCTTCTCATATCTTCCGATATTAATCAGTGTCTTTCATTGCTGCTGTTTTTTGTTTTCCTGAAAGTCTCTGTTTCCTCCAAGTTATCCCCCCCCCACTTGTTTGGTTTCTTTTATGTAAGAGGTTTTACTCAGGTATCTAGTGATCCTACGGTCTTGCTCATACTTAAGAGAAAGTGCTAAAAAGCTGATTGGAAGTTCTGGTCTGTGGGTTTTTGCTGACTCTGGGCTTTACTGCACAATGATCTGTCTGGATTCTTTCCTTGGGGATGACCCAGTGTCACATCTTTAGTCCTTATTCTCGGGCTGGTCAGATTCCCCAGAAAAGCATCTTTTCCTTTCTTGCTTGGAGGTTCCGGGCAGGCAGACGGCATTTTGCAAGCTGAGTGAGGAGTAAGTCGGGGCCACTCAGGGTTCTGTGTGCACCACCCATGTAATTATGTACGCTGTTTCCAATATGGCTTCCATACCTTCACCTGTGCCAATGCTCTCCAGTCCAAGGCCTTCTATTTTATGCTCTTCCAGAATTAAAGGACCAGTTTTATGCCAGGGCAGAGGACATGATCTGGAGATCAAGTGTGCCTTTAAACAAACTTTCTATGAACTCTCGTTCTTTGGCTTTACTTTTGCCCCACCCCCACCTCCAAGTCTCCTGGTAACCCCAAGTCCTGAATGTTTGGTTTTGCTGGGCATATCTGGTTTCTTCTTGGTTTTCCCTCTGCTGGCTTAGGATTTGGGAAGTGTGCTCAATTTATTTGCTTTCCAGGTTCCAGACTTCATTATTATCTGATCTCCTGTCCTTTATTATTATGGGTTTATTTCTTTAGAAAATCTCTTTACTGGCATTTTACTGGGGTTTCAAGAGGGACAAGTACTGTTGTGTGGTTTAATTGGTATCTTCACTCAGGAACCTATTCACTCCAGTATGGCCACTTCAGCATATCGCACTGTCACTGAGAGTGGCAGTCATAGCTAGGTCATCCACTCATCACAGAATACGAAGCCAACAACATTAACTGGTAACAGGGAACAACATTCTCCTAAAGAGTTACAGATTCCTGGCAAAGTAAACCTCCTCAGGAAAGGGCTCTAGGAGATCCTTGGTGAAAGCCCTATTTGTAGGGCTGAAACCACGTCAAGAGTCAGCGCATAGTTGATGGTTTTTAAAATCTCTTCTGGGGAGAGAAGGGTGAAAATAAGTTGTGACTGTTAACTGTTTTCAAGTAAGTCACACTAAGATCTGTGGGTATCTTTTTTGAGAAAGATACATTTTACACTATTACAACAAATTGAACATATAATACTTGCAAAGTTCTTTTGAGAAACGTATTTTAAAAATCACACCAGCTTGATGCTTAATGTTATCCTTGAAGACAGAGGGGACATTCATTGGCTCCAAAGAGCATGAGGTAACAGCCTGGCTCTGAGGTCCAGTCATTTAACTACTCTCAGAGTTATAAAAGGGGCAGAATACTGCCCCCCTTTGAAGTAATTCCTGATTGTGGGAAAAACCTTGATGAGACATCGCTCATAAACAGAGGGCTGCAATACATGCAGTAACATCCAGTTGTTACACTATTGGGTCTTTTTTTTTAAAAAAGTAATCACTGTTTTAGTTCAAAAGGGACAGGAGACTATCCTTTGATGGGTCTCTAATGATGTCTTGGTGTCTTACTACTTATCTGAAGAGAACCAAAATCAGTCCAAGAGGAAAACAAACAGATCTTGAGCTTGACAGGACTGAAGTGAAAGGCAACTTAATTTTACTGAGAAATATAAACTGAAGTACTTTGGCCGCTTGCATTTTCAACTGAGAACTAAGATGAAAGAATCTCTACTGTAAGTAAAGCTAAGTCAAATTCTTCAGTTCTTTGCAATAACCCATAGGAGTAAGATAGCCAGAATGCAAGAAGACAGTTATACTGGCTGAATGTTTGCCTAAGGCCCATCTTCTGGAAGACGTGGTGATGAATCTGAGGTACTTCCGTGAGCATCAGAGAGCACAAGGATCAACACACAAGAGAGAGATGACAGGCCCTCTTGGGGGCAGTTATTTGTCCCTGAAAGTTGGTGAGCAGGGTGAATGGTTAACACATGGAGCACGTGTTCAGGGGGAATTTTCTTACTAGCAACACTGGATACTCTCTAAAGTTTCTTCCAATGCAGATTTTCCACATTTTTCTTTCCAAAGCTAACTTGTCTTCTCAGAGCCTAAAAGTAATTACTTTTCATTGTAAGAAAATTAGAAAACAGAAAAGCACACAAAAGGAATCACTACCCAGAGAGAACCAGTGTTAAATTTTTGTTATATTTACCATCAATTTTTATTTTTTCAAATGACAAACTGTATTTGTAAAACTGCAGACATAAAAAAGATTACTCTTTATCCTTCTCCTTAGACTAATGAATTTAAGTAAGGGATTTCTTACCTCTAATACAAACTTCTGTAAGCTATTCAAGAAAAAAGTTATAGGAAATGACATAATTGCTGAGGGAGTAGTTAAATGCATATTCCATTGCGTATTTGGTACCTTCAAGGCATTGGCCTTTGGCCCTAAGGCATAACTAAGGTGGGCGAAATCTTGCTGGAGATGTCACCTAACCAGATGACTACTAGAAGGAGAATGTGATAAAAGCCAGAACAGAGGGACTAGAGAACAATACCAAACAAGGGTCTGCAAGAACCTGTCCACAAAAACCAGTCTACCCAAAGACATGTCCCATATCACAGGGACCAGGCACAGAAAAGACTCAACATCCTAATTTTATATGTACACACAGGACTCATTGCAATTTAGTGAGTATATTACTTTTTCCACAAAACTCCTATTTTCTACCCATGATTTTTATTTTCTACCCATGATTTTCATAACCCAGAAACCTGATTTATTTTTATTTTTTTATTATTATTTTTTGAGTTGGAGTCTCACTCTGTTGCTCAGGCTGGAGTGCAGTGGTATGCTCACAACCACCCTAGCTTTGACCTGCTGGGCTCAGGTGATCCTTCCGCCTCAGTCTTCCAAGTAGCTGGAACTACAGGCGTGCACTACCAAGCCCAATTTTTTTTTTCCTTTTTTATTGTGGAGATGAGGTCTTGCTGAGTTGCGGGGGCTGGTCTCAAACTCGTGGGCTCAGGCAATTCATTCACCTTGGTCTCCCAAAGTGCTGGGATTATAGGCTGAGCCACCGAGCCTGGACTTGTTTTATTTTTAAATTTTATTTATTTATTATTATTTTTTGAGTCAGGGTCTCACTCTGTCACCCATGATCACGGCTCCCTGCAGCCTTGACTTCCTGGACTCAAGTGATCCTCCAGCCTCAGCTCCTGTGCATGGCCAATTCACTCCTCAATTTCTTCTAAAAATTTTATGGTCTTAGCTCTTACATTTTGGTCAGAGACCCATTTTACTTAATTTTGTGTAAGATGTGCGATGGGGGTCCAAATTTATTCTTTTGCATGTGGATATCCATTGTCCCAGCCCCATTTGTTAAAAACACTATTCCTTCCCCACTGGATTGTCTTAGCAGCCTTGTCGAAATCAGTTTGCTGTCAATATGAGGGTTTACTTATGGACTGTCAAGCCAATCCATTCATGTTCACCCTCATGCAAGTACCACATGGTCTTGTTTACTTTAGCTCTGTAGTATATTTTGAAATTGGGAAGAGTGAGTATTAAAACGTTTTTGTACTCTTTCAGGATTGTTTTGGTTACTCTGGTCCCTTTATATTTCCAAATGAATTCTTTGAATCTGTAGATCATTTTGGGAATTACTGCCATCTTATCAATATTAAGCTCTCTGATCCATGAACATGGGGTGCCCTCATTTCATTTAGGTATTTTTCTTTCAACAATGTTTTGTAGTCTTCAGAGTGTAATTTCTATACTTCTTTTACTAAAAATGTTCCCAAGTCTTTTACTGTCTTTGCTCCTATTATAAGTGAAATTATTTTCTTAATTTCATTTTTGGATTTTTCATTAGATTTTTTATTTTTTTGAGGTGGAGTCTCACTCTGTCCCTCAGGCTGGAGTGCAGTGGCACGCTCCCGGTCACCGCAGCCTCGACCTGCTGGGCTCTGGCAATCCTTCCGCCTCAGCCTTCCAAGTAGCCAGAACTACAGGCGTGTGCTACCACACACAGTTAATTTTTGATTTATTGTGGAGATGAGGACTCGCCAAGTTGCCTGGATGGGTCTCGAACCTGCGGGTTCAAGCAATCCACTTGCCTCGGCCTCCCAAAGTGCTGGAATTTCAGGCTGAGCCACCGAGCTCAGCTGGGTTTTTCATTGTTAGTGCATACAAATATAATTGATATTTGTACACTGTACTTATATTTGCAAACTTATTTAACGTTTATTAAGTTCTAACAGTTTTTTAGTTGAGTTCTTGTTAGGGTTTTCTATATACAAGGCAGTGTAGAATAAATAGTTTTACTTCTTCCTTTCTGATTTTGATTTTTTTTATTCCATTTTCTTGCCTAATAGTCCTGACTAGAACCTCTAGTACAATGTTGAATAGGAGTGGTAAGAGTAGACATCCTTGTCTTTTTCCTTATCTTGAGAAGATAGCTTCCGGTGTTTCATTGTTAACTAGTTGTTACTTGTGGGTTTTTCATAGATACCCTTCACTAAGTTGTGGAAATTCCCTTTTACATCTGTTGAATGTTTTTCACCATGAAGCAGTGTTGGATTTTTTCCTACTGCTTTTTTCTGAGACTCCTGTGATTCTTTTTCCTTGTTCTATTAAAATGGTGTATTACATTGAATTTTTAGATGTTAAACCTACCTTGCATTTCTGTGTTACATCTCAGTTATGATATGTAATCTTTTTATATGTCGCTGGATTCAGTTTCCTAGTATTTTACTGAGTATATTTTTACTTATGTTCATAAGGGACAGTGGTTTATAGTTTTCTGTAATGTTTTATCTCATTTTGGTATCTGGCTAATATTGGCCTCACAGAATGAGTTTGAAATGTTCTTTCATCTTCTATTTCTTGACAGAGTTTGCAAATAATTGTCATTACTTCTGTTTGGTAGTATTCTCTAGTGAAGTCATTTTAGCTTGGGATTGCTTTTCCTAGATGGATTATTTATTTATTTATTGGAGCCAGTTCTGTGGTTTGTGTCTTTCTAGAAATTTGCTCATATTATCTAAGTTATCTAATTTGTTTGCATAAGGTTGTTTACAGGCTTCTATTATAATCATTTTAAGACTGGCAGTGATGGTCTCTGTTTCATTCCTGATTTTAATAATTGAATTATTCTCTATTGTTTTCCTTTGTCAGTCGAGGCTTATCAATAGTCCATCTTCACAAAGAAATAAGCTTTTAGTTCGCTGCTTTTTCCGATTGTTTTTCTATTCTCGACTTCATTTATCCATTCCAATCTCTATTTCAAAAAATCTTTCTGTTTGCTATCCTCATTTACTCTTTTTTCCCCTCGCCTTAAGATGGAAGGTTAAACTACTGATTTGAGATCTTTATTCTTGGTTACTATATACATATTAAAAAATTTTTTTTTTGAGATTTTAAATTCAGGGGGTACACATGCATGCTCATTACATGAACATATTGTGTAGTGGTAGGGATTGGCTTTCAAGTGGCTCATTTCCCAAACAGTGAACGTTGTGCCCTGTAGGCAGTTTCAACCCTAACCCCCCTCTCGTCTACTCACTGGTGTCCCAGGGACTGTCATTTCCATTTTTGTGACCATTTAGCTCCCCTGTGTGAGTGAGAACATGCAGGGTGTGGTTTTCTGTTTATGAGTCAGTTTACTTAGGATGATGATCTCCTGCTCTATCCATGTTGCTGCAAAGGACATGATTTCATGCTTTTTCATGGGTGCATAGCATTCCATGCTGTATATATATCACATTTTCATTATCCACTGACTGGTTGATGGGCATTTAGGTTGATTCCACATCTTTGCAATTGTGAATTCTGCTGTGACAAATGTGGCATGGGTGCAGGTGTTTTTTTTTTTTTTTTAATATAACAATCTCTATTCCTCAGGGTAGATATTTCCTAGTGGTATTGCTGAATCAAATGGTAGATCTACTTCTAGTTCTTTGAGAAACCTCCATACCGCTTTCCATAGAGTTTGTACTAATTTACACTTCCACCAACAGTGTTTAAGTGTTCCCTTTTCTCTGCATCCACACCAGCATCTATTGTTTTTTGATTTTTTTAAATAATGGCCATTCTGACTGGTATAAGGTAGTATCTCATTGTGGTTTTAACTTGCATTTCCCTGAAGAGTGATCTTGAACATTTTTTCATACGTTTGTAGGTCATTTGTATATCTTCTTTTGAGAGATATCTGTTCATGTTGTTCGCCCACCATTAAGGGTTATTTGCTTTTTTCTTGCTGATTTGTTTGAGTTCTTTGTAGATTCTGGATATCAGTCCTTTGTCAGATGTATCATTTGTGAATATCTTCTTTGATTCTGTAGGGTGCCCATTTGCTCTGCTGTTTGTTTCTTTTGCTGTGCAGAAGCTTTTTAGTTTAATTAGATTCCACTTATTTTTGTTTTAGTTGCATTTGCTTTTGGGGTTTTATCCATAAATTCTTTGTCTAGGCTGATGTCCAGAAGAGATTTTCCTAGGTTTTCTTCTATGATTTTTATGGTTTCAGGTCTGACATTTAAGTCTTTAATCCATCTTGAGTTAATTTTTGTATATAGAGAGTCACAGGAATCAAGTTTCATTGTTCTGCATGTAGCTATCTAATTTTCCCAGCACCATTTGTTGAATAGGGTATCCTTTCCCCAGTGTATGTTTTTGTCTGCTTTGTCAAAGATCAGTTGGCTATAGATATTTGGGTTTTTCCTGGATTCTCTATTCTGTTCCATTGGTCCATGTGCCTGCTCTTGTATCAGTACCATGATGCTTTGGTTACTACAACCTTGCCGTAAAGTCAGGTAGTGTGATGCCTCCAGGTTTGTTCTTTTTCTTAGGGTTGATTTGGCTACTCTAACTCTTTCTGGGCTGCATATGACTCTAACTCTGTGAAAAACGATGTTGGTAGTTTTAATAGAGACTGTGTTTGATCTGTAGATTACTTTGGATAATATGGTCATCCTAATAATGTTGATTCTTCCAATCCATGAGTATGGAATGTTTCTCCACTTGCTTATGTCCTCTGCAATTTCTTTCATCAGGGTTTTGTAGTTCTCCTTGTAGAGATAGTTCTCCTCAAATATATTTCTAGGTATTATAGCTTTTTGGCTGCTATTGTATATGGAAGTGAGTTCTTGATTTGATTCTTAGCTTGGTCTCTATTGGTGTATACTAGTGCTGCTGATTTGTGTGTGTTAATTTTGTATCCTGAAACTTTATGAAACTCATTTTTCAAGTCCAGGAGTCTTTTGGAGGAGTCGTTAGTGTTCTCTAGGTATAACATCATATCACTGGCATATAGAGATAGTTTGATTTCTTCTTTTCCAATTTGGATACCCTTTCTTTCTTTCTTTCTTTTCTTTTCTTTTTTTTGGTCTGATTGCTCTGGCTAGAACTTCCAGTACTATGTTGAATGGCAGTGGTGAAAGTGGACACCCTGGTCTTGAACCAGTTCTGAGGGGGAATGTGTTCCACTTTTCTCCATTCGGGATGTCACTGACTGTAGGTTTGTTATAAATAGCTTTTATTATTTTGAGGAATGTTCCCTCTATGCCTATCTTACTGAGAGTTTTTATCACAAAGGGATGCTGGATTTTATCAAATGCTTTTTCTGTATCTGTTGAAATGACCGTATGATTTTTGCCTCTAATTCTGTTGAGGTGACGCGTCGTGTTGATCGCCTTGTACGTGTTGAACTGCCCCCTTGCATCCCTGGGATAACAACCCGCTTGGTTGTAGTTAATTTTTTTTTTTTTTTTATGTGCTGTGGAATCTGGTTTGCTAATATTTTGTTGAGGGTTTTTGCATCTATGTTCATAAAGGATATTGGTTTGTAGTTTTTCTTTTTTCAGTTGGAGTCTCACTCCACTGCCCAGGCTGGAGTGCAATGGCACGCTTTCAGCTACCCCAGCATCGACAGGCTGGGCTCAGGTGATTCTTCCACTTCTAGCCGGAACTACAGGCACGCACTGCCCACGCCCGGCTAATTTTTTGATTTATTGTAGAGATGAGGTCTCGCCAAGTTGCCCAGGCAGGTCTCGAACCCGCGGGCTCAGGCAATTCACTCACCTCGGCCTTCCAAGGCGCGGGATAAAGGCTGAGCCACCGAGCCCGGCCTCCTCTTTATTCTTGTTGGATAGCTTCAGTAAAACTGGTACCAGTTCTTCTTTAAAGGTCTGGCAGAATTCAGCTGTGAGTCCACTGGGTCCTGGACTTTTTTTGTTGTTGTTGAGAGATTTCTAATTATCGCTTCAATCTCACTGTTCATTAGTGGTCTGTTCAGGTGTCTATTTCTTTCTGATTCAAGGCTACGGGGTTGTATGTTTCCAATAATTTGTTCATTTTCTCTAGATTGTCTAGGCTGTTTGCATAGGGGATGTTCATAATAATCTTGGATATCTTTTGAATTTCTGACATATCAGTTGTAATATCTCCTTTTAAATTTCTGATTGAGCTAATTTGAGTCTTCTCTATTCATTTCTTAATTCATCTAGCTAGTAGTCCATCATTTATTTTTTATCTTTTCAAAGAACCAACTTTAAAAAAACTGATCCTTTGTACTGCTTTTAAAAAAATTTCAATTTCACTTAGTTCTGCTCTGATCTTTGTATTTCTTTCTTCTGCCAGTTTTGGGTTTAGTTTGTTCATGTTTCTCTATATCCTTGAGCTGTGATGTTAGTCTTATTAATGTAGGCCTTAAGCGCAATAAATTTACCTCTGAGCACAGCGTTGGCTGTTCACCTAGAGGATTTGATTTGATGACTTGTTTCATTGTTGTCATTTGTTTCAAGGAATTTTTAAGTTTCCATCTTGATTTCATTGTTGACCAAAGGATCATTCAGGAACAAATTGTTTAACTTACATGATTTTCTCTGGTTTTGTGAATTCTTCTTGGAGTTAATTTCTAGTTTTATTCCATGTGGTGTCATAAGGTGCTTGATATAATTTCAATCTTTTTGAATTTATTGAAACTTGATTTGTAGTCTATCATATGATCCACCTTGGAGAATGTTCCAGGTGTCGATGAGAAAAAATGTTGTTCTGTAGTTTTGGAATAAAATGCTCTGTAGATGTCTGTTAGTTCCTTTTCCTCCAGAGTCCTATTTAACTCCAATGTCTCTTTGTTGACTTTCTTTGAGGAGCTGTCTAGTTCTGTCAGTGGAATGTTGAAGTCACCCAGAATTGCTGTACTGCTGTCTCTCTTCTCTCTCTCGTAGGTCTAGTCGAATTTGTTTCATAAAGCTAATTGCTCTGGTGCTAGGTGCATATATATTTAAAATTGTTATGACTTTGTGTTGGATTGATCCCTTTATCATTATACAATAAACACCTTTGTCTTTTATTTTAACTGTTGTTAATTTAAAGTCTGTTTTATCTGACTCGAGAATGGCTACTCCTGCTTGTTTTTGGTTTCCATTTGTGTGGAATATTTCCCCCCACTCCTTTACCTTGAGTTTTTGTGAGTTAAGTGGGATCTCTTGAAGGCAGCAGATATTTAGGTTGTGCTTTTTAAGTCTATTCTGCCAGTCTGTATCTTTTTAGTGGGGCATTGAGACCATTTACGTTAATGAAATGTAAGGTAATTTCATATATCAAACCTGTTTCTGGTCACTTTATTTACTTTCTCTATTTTGTTGGTATTCCATAAGGCCTGTGAACTTTATGATTTCCAGCATTTTTCCCCTGGTGTATTTTGACCTTTTGTTCCAGTATTTAGAACTCCTTTAAGTATTTCTTGTAAAGCTGGTCTAGTGGTCACAAATTCCCTCAGTGCTTGCTTTTCTGAGAAATACTTCATTTATGCAACTTAGTTTTCTGGAATACAAAATCCTTGGCTGACAGTTACTCTGTTTGAGAAGACTGAAGATGGGTCCCAATCCCTTCTGGCTTGCAGGATTTCTTCTGAGAAGCCCGCTGTTAGTCTGATAGGTTTACCTTACTAAGTTATTTGATGTTTTGTCTCACTTCTTTTAAAATTATTGCCTTCACGTTAACTTTGCATAGCCTGATAATTATATGCCTTGGGGATGACCTTTTCGCAATGAATTTTCTGGGGGTTTGTTGGGCTTCTTGTATCCAGATGTTTAAATCTCTGGCAAGGCCAGAGAAGTTTTCCTCCACTATTTCCTCAAATAGGTTTTCCAATCCTGTTGCTTTCTCTTTCTCACAAACATCTGTGATTCTTGGGTTTATGTTTTACGTGATCACGTATTTCTTAGAAAATTTGTTCCAATCTCTTGATTTTTTTGTCTGAATTAACCTCAAAAGCTTTGACTTCAAGTTCGGAGACCCTTTCTTCTGCTTATTCTAATCTACTGTTGGAACTTTCTACTACATTTTGTACCTCCCTAAATGCTTCTTTCATTTCCTGAATTTCATAATGGCAACGAGTCCCACTTTTTTTTTTTTTTTTAAGCTATCTCTTTGGAGAAATTTTCATTCATGTCCTGAATATTAAATTTATGTTGGTTTTCAATTTTCTCCTGAAGTTCACTGATTAACTTTACAATAACCTTTGGAATTCTATGTCTGGAATTTCAAAAGACTTCATTTTGGTTAGGGTTTGTCACTGAAGAGTTGGTGTGGTCTCTGGAGGTGTTGGAGAACTCTGTTCTTTTCATACTGTGAGAATATTTTTCTGGTTCCTTTCATTTGGGCAGACAGTTTCTTCTTTTGAGTTTGGCAAGGGCTAATGGAGGCATTGTAAGGTTTCCTTGGTTATACATAGTTAAGTTGCTAGCTGTGGCAGCCTGTGCTGTGTACCTGCCCTGGCTCATGGTGGCTGGAATGGCTTGGAAGGCAGTGTTGCCCGGCGTTTGGGATCAGGCCTCCCCAAAGCTGAGTTATATATCCGATGTAGTGGGTTGTGCTGTTGACCTCCAGCTAGGAGGTGGTGCCTATGGGAGAAAGCCAGCTGCGATGGCAGCTGTGGGCTTTCGCCTCAGGGAGTGTTGCCTCCCAGGCAGCCTCGGAGGGCGGGCTCTGACGATTTCCCAAGCTCTGTGTGTTTTGAGCCTTCTAGGGGATTGCAGGGGAACGGAACCCAAGCATTCCACACACGTGCACTCTTGGCTACTCCAGAGGGCATTAGGAGGGAGTTCCAAGGCACTGGGGGAACACTGCTGTACAGAGCAGGCACAGAGGAGTTCACCAGGGGGTGAGAAGTTGCTAGAGTGAGGAGTCCCGCTTGGTTCCCCACCTTGGCCTCAGACAATCTGCGATCTGAACATCAAAGTGCAGCCAACCTCAGGGCCTCCTGGTTCTCAGGCCACCTGCCCAACCCAGGAGCTGTCTGCAGCCTTGGAGTAGCCTTGGGGCTTGTTCCTTCCACCCTGCAAGGGCTATGGGTAAATGGTGGCTGGCACTGCTCAAGGCTTTTCTTCCTGCACCACTCTGTGGCAGAGCATGGCTGTGGGAAGGCCGCTTCCCAGGGGGGGCTGGGGTCCCACAAGGCTCAAGGGCCCTTGCAGGTTGACGGCAGGAGCACAGAACTCCTGAATTCCTTCACACTCCTCCCTACTGCATCCAGAGGCTGCGGTGGATTCATGGTGCAAGCAAGAGTCTGGGCAATCCGAGCCCAGGTCAGTGGAGCTTTTTCTTCCTCGTTGCTCTCCGTGGTTGCCATCACTCCTCTGGAGACTCGCGGGGCATGCTGCGGTCCCCCCTCTTTGGGTGCTGGGGAAACTCTATCTTGGTTGACTCTAGGAGAAAATCACTCTAGCTGCCTTAGGTTGGCCATCTTAATCCAATCTAACGTATACGTTTACACCATAAATTCCCATGAGGACTGCTTTCAGTACTCCTCAGAAGTTTGGCATATTGTGTTCTCATTTTCATTCACCTCAATGTTTTGGTCAGTTGTGTCTTTGTCTTCACTTATTTCAAGGCCTCCTCTAATTTCTTTTTGTATTATTCTTTGACTCATTGATCATTAAACTGTGTAATGTGTCCATATGTGTTTTTCCCCAAATTTCTGCTATTAATTCAAAATTTTATTCCAGTGTGGTCAGAGAGCATACTTGTGTGATTTTACTTCTTTTTTATCTATTGCAAGGTTTTATGGCCTACCATAAGTTCCATCTTGGAGAATGTTCCGTGTGTACTTCAGAAGAACATGTATTCTTCTGTTCTTGGCTGAAGTAATCTAAAAATGTGTTAGGTCTGGGTGGTTTAAAGGTCTGGCTACAGCGTGTACAGCGTTGGTATCACCTTCTATTTCCCAGTTGCTCTTCGCTCTTCTTCATGGTTGTTTGGATCTACTGTTGCAAGTGGGTATTGGAGCCTCCAACTATCCTTGGTGAACTGTTTATTTCTCCCTGCAATTCTCTCTGTTTGTGCTTTACATATTTTGGGGCTTTGTTGTTAAGTGCATATATATTTAAAATTGTAATGCCTTCCGGCTGGATTGACCCTTCTGTCATGTAAAACTATCTTTCTTTGTCTCTAATAATAACTTTTGTATTAATGTCTATTTTCTCTGATATCAATTCAGCCACCCCAGCTTTTTTATGGTTGTTGTTTGCATGATCTCTTTCCATCTTTTTACTTTTTAATTTTTTTTTTTACTTTAAAAAATCTTTAAATCTAATATGTATCTCACATAACAGCATATACAGGTTAAGTATCCCTTGCCTGAAATGCTTAGATGTTTTTCAGATTCTGGAATACTTGCATATACAAAATTAGGTATCCTGGGGATACAACCCAAGTTGTTTTGTTTTTTTTTTTGAGTAGGAGTGTCACTCTGTCACCCAAGCGGAGTGCAGTGGAACTCATTTCTACCCCAGTGTCAACCTGCTGGGCTCTGGTGATCCTTCTGTCTCAGCCTTCCAAGTAGCCAGAACTACAAGTGCATGCTACCATGCCCAGCTAATTTTTTATTTATTGTAGAGATGAGGTCTCACCAAGTTGCCCAGGCTGGTCACGAACCCATGGGCTCAGGCAATCTGCTCACTGCAGCCTCCCAAAGTGCTGGGATTACAGGCTGAGCCGCCAAGCCTGGCCAAGGAGCCAAGTTTAAACACAACATTCATTTACAAGGTTTCATACATACTAATACACAAAGAGTAAAGGTAATTTTACACAATAGTTTACATAATTTTATGCATGAAATGAAGTTTGTGTACACTGAACCATAAGAAAGCAAAGGTGCCACTATCTCACCACCCACGTGGATAATCTGGGGTTATCTGGTATCACCATCATTCTTGATTCTGAATTTTTATGCTACCAATAGCAATCATTTTCTTACACTTATGTGCACATAAGTTCAGTGAAAAACTGTGTTCAAAGTGACCAAGCTGCACTGTAACATCACCAGAATACCTATAACACCTGTTAGCCAACAGCAACCATAAACAATGGCAGATGTTAAGTTTCCACCCATGACGCTGTTTTTTGATTAAAAGGTTATTGTACACTGTATTTTTCTTGGGGGGGGGGAAATATGAGAAGCAAAAGAGGGACCAGGAAGTAGGTCTTCTAGGGATGAGAAGGCACCCTGCTGGATGGCTTTTAAAAATGTTGCCTCCAGGGTCATCTGCCTCATTAACAATGGCTTAGAAGTCACACTTTGCTTTGATAAAATGACACAATTTCCTATTCTGTTATGAATGCACGCTATTCTGGCCCTTCATAAGCCCATCACACATCTTCACCATGTCATCTACAGGCACTTTTTCTGCAGTGCTAACAATGTCATCCTTATCGTCACTATTATTACAACCACCTTGATTCAGAACCATTTCAGCTTTTCAGCATTGGCCAATGAATAAGCATCTGTAGCCTCATTCTCAACTTTAAAAATTTCTTCTTCCAGCTTAATAATAGATCCTAAAGATATATATTTTGCAAATGTAAGGATGCCAGACATCTTTTTCTCACTTGACATGTGGAATCCTTCAAAGTTGTGACCTTGTTCATCATCATCACTGAGCACAGTCTCACGCCAGAGGGGGTCCCAAGCACGCACAGCTGCGCATCGTCACTGTGTGCCAAGCACTGGCAATGGCATCCCTCATGCTACACTCCTTTTAAAAACCATCCACACACATGCCTCTGTTCACTGCTGCTAGCATGCTGTTCAAGAAAGTGTTTTTTTTTTTTTTGAGTTGGAATCTCACTCTG
>NW_007246658.1:551251-563491 GCF_000164805.1 Carlito syrichta | reverse complement strand
GAGACTCCAACTCAAAAAAAAAAAAAAAAAGTGTTTTAATACTTACTCTTTATTCATCTAAGGATATCCTGGCTACATGGCTGAATTAATTAATTAAAGTCACATTTTGGGGAAAGCACATGACATAAACATTATTATTATTGTTTTGAGAAAATTCTCACAATGTTGCCCAAGGTTGGTCTTGAGCTCCTGGGTTCAAGCAATCCTCCTGCATCAGCCTCTTGAATAGCTTGAGTCTACAGGCATGTACCACCATACCCAGTTAATGAACATTTTTGATAATTTCAGCAGGAGAGGATGAGCAGAACAGTTGTTAAGGAATAACAAAATCTTGCAGTCATCAGCTGGTCAAACTTCCCTGCAGTGAGTATGAGCCACGGGTACAAAATGTTGTGAAACCAATCTGAAATCTTTCCTTGGTGATCTATGTTTTGGATAGTAAGAAATTCACTCCATGAAAACAGCAAGGACACAAAGTTCTGCCTATCCTAGTGAGTTTACACTTATGCTTGCTGCATCAGCATGTTCCAGAACAGTTATTCGGTTCTTAGTATTGTTAATTCCTGTAGGGGCTATCTCATCAGCTTTAGTCAGTGTCTTTCTGGGGGTAATAATGCCATAACAGTGATGTTTCATCAGCATTATAGGCTTGTTCTGACATCAGGCTTTTACCAGAAATGACTTAGGCAAATTTGTCAATGAATTTTTCCATTGCTTTGTGATCAGTAGGTAGTTTATCACCACAAATCTTTAAAACTTTAAGGCTTTGTCTTATATTTCTGTACCCAGCCTGTTGAATAGTCACAGTTACCTACAATTTTCAGCTCATCATGAGAGATCTTTGGTTCATGATAAGCACACCGATAAGTGGCATGTATTCATTGCAATGCTGATGGCTCCACTCTTTCAATATATGATCTAGACTTTCATGTTTGACTCTATAAATTGTTTTTTCCTTTTCAATTAACTTGTTATTTACTTTCATCACAAAACTTCAACAGTTTATCCTTCTGTTTCTTCAAGTTATATATGGTGGTCACTATAACACAATACTCTTCTGTAAGATATTTCACACACTGCTGTCTACTTTCTCTGACAGCTTGATTTTCTGTGCTATAAATATAAATGTATTATAAACAAAAATGCTTATCACTGTTACCCATAGTAGTATTTGTAGGCCTTTTTGACATTTTCAAAAATATCTTTATACTTTATACTATAGAGCAGAGAATAAGCAAAAAACACTGAGTAAGGCACATAGGTCTTGGGCCTGTACACAGACATTTCCTTACCCTTTGTGGGTGTGCCTGCATGAGAGAATCTGGGATGCACAGAAAAGACAGACTACAACTAGAGTGGGGGGGCAGGGAGGGTCTTTTTTCCCTTGGGCATGCTGAATAAACTGTGTTGTATACCAGTGTGCTGACTGCAACCCATCACATAATGTCACATAATATGGAATTTTTCACTTGTGGCATCATTTAGGCACTCAGAAAGTTTTGAATTCATGAGCACTGCAGATTTTGAAATTTTGGATTAGGAATGCTCAGCCTGTAATTGTATCTCATTTGTAATCTCTGCCTTTTGATGAATTATTTAATCCATTCACTTTTAATGTTATTGTTGCTATAATTGAATTATGTCTGTCATTTTATTTTTTGTTTTCTATGTTTTAATGTATTTCCCTTTGTTCTTCTTTACTCCTTTTGTTTACATTAAGTGACTATTTTCTAACATTTTAATTTTTTTTTTTTGAGTTGGAATCTCCCTCTGTTGTCCAGATTGGAGTGCAGTGGCACACTCACAGCCACCATAGCCTCATCTGCTGGGCTCAGGAGATCCTTCCGTCTCAGCTTCCCAAATAGCTGGAACCATAGGCATGCACCACCACGTCTGGCTAATTTTTCTTGACTTATTGTAGAAACGTGGTCTCACCAAGTTGCCCAGGCGGGTCTCGAACCCCTGGGCTCAGGCAATCCTCTTGTCTCAGCCTCCCAAAATGTTGGGATTACAGGCATGAGCCACGGTGCCTGGCCAACCTTTGTTTTTTTTTTTTTAAGCAGAAAAATCTACTTTTTTTTTGACAGTTGTAATTACTCAGTTTGGGTTGTTAATGTACATACCTTTTAAAATGTAATATCTTGTTTCATAACCTTATATATAAACAAGAACCAAAATAAGGCTTTGAGTCACTAACATTTTAATCTTTTAATGATTTTTTCACTTTCTCTATATATTAAAAAAATATATATATTATGTTTATATATATTTTATTATATACATTTTTTGCTATTATATATATCTTTTCTTTTATTTTTGCCTTGTGTCTGTCACACACATACCTACTTTCTGCTTTGCCAAGAAAGAGGTGTTTAATTGTGTTAACAGTTTCTTTCCCACAGAGGAATGCCACAGTTGCTACCACAAGAACAGCTGCAGACCAGTAGCTGTGGAATTTTTCACTGTACAATGTTTAGTTACTTTCTTAGTAGTTGCTCTATGGCTTATCATATATACCTTATCAAAATCTACTCCCGATGTATACTAATTTAATTCCAGCAGGATACTGCTCTTCATGGCTCTATTCTTACCCCTTTTGTGCTATTTTTATTGTACATATTAACATCTATATATATTACACATTCAACAAGACTTTGTTACAATGACTACTTTACATAATTTTATGTTTTAAAAGAAGCTGGGAGAAGAAAAAGAGCAAGTATATATATAAGTTTTTTTTTTCTTCACAGAATTGTTATGGCAAACCTTCTTAGTTACCATTTTGTGGGAGAGTAGATGTTCCAGAAAGAGGAAAACATGGACAGGAAGTATTTGAAGAAAGCTTTTCAACAGTTAAGAAAATATGAAAGTTAAAATATTGAGACTGGGAGGATTAACAGAACAACAAAAAGGCCAGAGAAGGAAAATACACAGCCTTATCAAATCTTTGGAAATTTAAATAATCTAACTGAAACAACCCCACGCATTCAAAATAGTGCATTAATGACAAATCATACACATGCATACTTACTGACATGGAAATGTACTGTATGTGAAAAATGTTTTAGAAAACTGTGTGTGGTATGATCCCATTTACCATGCCACATCATTTGAAGCATTGAAGGAGAGAGAAGACGGAAGAGGAGGAGGAATGGGAGAATAAGGGAAGGAGAAGAGGGCTGGGAGAAGAGATGGAAGGACATGTATCAAAATGTTAATTATGGGTCCTGGAGTTATAAACACATTTTATGTCAAGCTTTTTGATTGAATGTATTTTGTACCTTAGATACTTAATGTGTCTAGTATGTGATAAAAAATACATTTAAAAATTAGTTAATTCAGCAGAAATGTACAAAAGATGAAAAGGAAAGTCAGCTAAAATGAAATAAATGGTCAAATATATATATTTATCCGCATTTATAATTTTAAAAAGAAATACATATATAAATTCAGCCTCTCTAGTAACTGAATAAAATAAAATTTTAATTTATCAAATTAGAAAACAATTTTCAGAGGAAAATACCTAATGTTAGCAAGGGTTCTAGGAAATGTGTTAAATACTTTGTTGATAAAGATATAAACTGATATCATTTCTATTTTTAAAACAAAGCCTTACACTTTTTAACCTAGCAATTCCTTTTCTGGGAATTTATTCTATGAAAAAAAGATTGAATGTAATAACAATTTAGCTATAACTACTAGAAGGTACTTAGGAAAATATTCCATAAAAAATTTAGAGTGTATGGCAATTAAACTTTAATCTGTCTGGGAGATCATAAAACAATACAATCCACAGTGTCTACTCCCACACTTCATACAAATGCTGACAGGTCCTACTTATCCCTCAGGACCAGCTGTTATGCTACTTCACCTTAGTTTCTGGGTAACAGCACTTTTCTCTATATGCCATGACCATGAAGTCATTGCCTGTCTCCTTTCCTAGACTGAGATCTCTGAGAGGGCAGAGACTGGGGCTAATGCCTCTTAGTGCCCCCAGGTAGAGTCAACTCAACTAGGAATGTGTCATGAATTTTTCAATCTTTGTGCATGTGCTTAACATCTCGGCAAAGGGAATGTAGAAGTCATACCTGGTGGGGTTCCTTTTGTCTTCCTCAGAGATCAAAAACCAAACGAAATCTGCATAGCTCATCCTTCCTTCTTTCTGTACTGTTTTTCCCCTGAAGAAAACACATGGTTATGAAATCTCCTGAGCAATTACTCAGACACATTTAATTGGGTGGTAAAAATAAAATAACATTCTTCTTTGGAAAGTGAGTTAAAGGCCAGGCACGGTGGCTCACGCCTATAATCCCAGCACTCTGGGAGGCCGAAGTGAGAGAATTGCCTGAGCCCACGGGTTGAAGACCAGCCTGGGCAACTTGGCAAGACCTCATCTCTACAATAAATTAAAAAGAAATTAGCCGGGCATGGTGGCATGTGCCTGTAGTTCCAGCTATTTGGAAGGCAGAGGTGGAAGGATCACCTGAGCCCAGCAGGTAGAGCCTGTGGTGACCATGAGCATGCAAATACACCCCAGCCTGGGTGACAGAGTGAGACGTCAACTTAAAAAAAGTAAGTTAAAATTTTAAAAAAATTAGAATGATAGATGCTTCATAAAGGTCAGGCTTCCATGGCCTATCTTGCTAAAGGTCAACAGGGTGAAACCAGAAGGCATTTCAGAGTATGAAGAAAAAAAACCTGCTTCTAATTTGAATGCAAATAATAACTGGGATCAAATACTGTTACCTGTATTTAGATACAGGATTAACACTCATATTAAAGAATTACTGTCTTGTATTAAGCTATAGCTATATATTTTGTAGGCTAATATTTGGTCTAGTACCAAATTATGCAGGAAGCCTTGCTAAAATGAGATTGTTACAGTACTACTTGTAGTTCATTTTAAAACTCAGATTTTAAACTTTTCCTTACCTTGTTACTGCCCCAGAAAATATCCTTTCAATGATTCTGTTTGACGAAGCTACATATAAATAAGAAAATTACAAAGCTAGTTAGAAACATGCTCCATAAAGGCAATACTTTTGGCAAATTTATTTTCACTGGCTATAAGCTAATCCATAACAATCTTCTGTGATGAGAATATGAGTATATTCTTACTTATGTATAATGTATACTTCTTGGAAATAAGAATCTGAGACAGCTTTCTATCTGTAAATCAATACTTTTTAAAAAGAACAGTTGAATGTGCCTGACATCTGGGAAATATCAATAATGTTGAGCGCTAAGTTAATTTTGAATATCCAGACAATTAAGACAAAAATGTAAAGGATTTGTGTTGCTCTTATTATGCAATAAGATGAGCCAAATTTTCTATACAACAAGCCAAATTTTATCCTAGCATATTCGAAAACAATGTAAAATAAAACAAAGAAAAACAAGGGAGGATGCTTTCAAGTAAAATTTTACAAAAGATATTAAAACATACCACAAACATATTTTTCTCATATTCTCATTCTGTAAAGAAGTCCAGGATATAACATAAAATTTTTTAGAAATTCAATCACTAAGTTTTATCTATAGAGGCAGCTATATCTTTTTTTTTTCTTTTGAGTCGGAGTCTTCCTCTGTCACCCAGGCCAGAGTGCAGTGGTGCTCAAGGCCACCACAGCCTTGACCTGCTGGGCTCAGGCGACCTTTCCGCCTCACCTTTCCTAGTAACTGGAACGACAGGCATGTGCCACCATGCCTGGCTAATTTTTTCTTTTTGATTTATTGTAGAGACGAGGTCTCGCCAAGTTGCCCAGGCTGGTCTCGAACCCCTAAGCTCAAGCAATCCTCTCACTTTGGCCTCCCAAAGTGCTGGGATGACAGGCGTGAGCTACTGTGCCCAGCTGAGGCAGTTGTATCTTCAGATAATATGTGGCTTTTTGATGACAGGTCCTGGAGAATCTATAGCAGTGTCCTCATTGTTGGTTCAAAGTAACCAAGGCGTTAGTTTAAAAAAACAGACAGATGCACAGTGATCTCAGACCTGTTCTTTTAACCAGTGCTCTAGGCAGTATATGTACACTAAAATTTCAGGATCAGCAATAAGGTCCCTGGGGACTTGGCAGCCATTAGCATCTAATTCTTCCATACAGAGTCAGGTACAGCCACAATAAAGGTACATGAGTTTGGCTAAAGAAACTTAGGAACCTGCCTGTCAGTATAGCCATACCTATCCACACACCAAAGCCTACATAGAGATCTCTCTACTTTGTTGAACATTGGTTTATACGGTTAATAATTTGTACTAGATGGAAAAAAAGAGGGCTGTACAGGAAAGGCAAACATATTTAATTGCTAAGCTAAGTCTTTTTTAAAAGGCATTTTTTTTTTAGCTTTGGAAGGTTTAGCCTTCTAAAATTGAAGATTGTGTTATTCTACATTGTCTCACTAAGGACAGTCTGTGAGTAGATAATTATGCAGAACCTAGTGGCCCCTTCATTTATGCAAGCCTTGATCTCTGCTTTTCTGGATTTCGTCCCATCAACATGGCTCTAGGAGTTGCTGTGTGAGTACATACAATATTTGGGTTTTTTATAAGAATTATGGCTATATCAGCCAGAGAGGGAGTTTTAGAGTCATAGGGTTGGGTATGACCTATGGAGACAGGCTCATGTTGTATAGATAATCTGTTCGCTGGTAACTGGAAGGTGTGCAGTTACTAAAAGTCACTCGATATCCCTATGAATACCTTCATCTTTATGCTCGTCTGGTGACAGGAAGATTATGATTACTTGAAGAGGGGAGGTAACAGTACCAACATGTTGATCAAATAAGTACATTTGAGTATTTCCTCTTAGTGTCTGCTTGGCAGGTTAGAAATATTATTTTCATCCCTGGCTTTTTACAGAAATATTATTAGATGGGAAAGTTTATAAAAGTATATACATACTCTTTTTTGAAACAGAGCTTCACAGGTGTGGATCTTATTCAAGACATCTTCAGAAAATACACATCTCTAAACACTCATCACTGAGTGTTTATCAAACTGAGACTGTGATTGCATACTTACCTCCAACAAACCGCTTCTCCCATCCCTGGCATCTAAGTGTAAAAGTTAAATTATTTTCCCTCATCCTCTCTTAAAAATTCCTGGCCTTGTAAAGAGGATGTGATTAGATATAGAACTTAGGAAATGGGAATTTCTCACAATGAGTAGGGACAATTTAAATAACTCTTCAGAATGGTTAAATCTTAGCATGTATAACATCACTCACCCTGGTCATTGTATCGAGACAGGTCAGCCTGGCTGATGTAGAGGTCATGATCACTATCTAGTTCCCAGAATTTACAATAAATAACATAGAAATGTTCATAGGAGAAGTAATCTGTGATTTGGTTTATGTCTTCCTCTTCTTCCAAAAGGGCTAGAGTCTGAAATGGTAAGAAAAGAAGAATTAATTTTAAAATAATGAAAAACTGGCTTTGCCATTGTACAGAGTCTGGTGAATTTTTGTTTTAAATCGAATGAAAAACGTTGCTTTTGGTACCAAACCAGGAACTTTTTCATAGGCATCCTCATCCTACCTGTAGTTAACGAATCAATCCACAAGCATTTACTGAGCTCTGCAGTGAAGGGTTAGGTGCTGTGGAGGACATACACAGGCAGGGAAAGGGCAGAACCATCACCACGGGAACCGCAGCCATTCAGAATTCCACAGACTGGCAAGCACAGCACAGTTAGACAACTGTCTTAATTACATGGCCACAAACTAACGCTGGGTCTAGCTTTTCAAAGTTATGTGAGCAACATCAAGAGAAGTAGGCATCCACATATAAGGGTTGGTTTTGAATTGAAATCAAGTTTACCATAAAGGTTACTTTTATATACAACAGGGATAACACATGGTGGCCTGGCAGAGGAAGGCATGCTGGGTCGAGCTGCAGCACCCTGAGCTGGAAGTAAACCTAGGTCTTCCCTGACTCACTGTGTATGCCTAGAGAAAACACCAGAATCAATGAACCCACAATTCTATAGTCAGTCAGATTATTATATAAGCCAGCAGATAAATGAAGACATTTTTAGAAATGAAATATGCCAGAAGAAAAAGAAACCACAAGAAAACTTAGGAAACAGAAAAAATGAGATGGCAGAAATAAAACCAGATATATCAACAGTTACAATAAAGATAAATGAGTTAAATCTCTATTAAAATATTTTTCAGCTGAGTATCAAAACTGAACCCCCAAAGAGATCTAGGTATATGATATCTATAAGAGATACACCTAAAATAAAACTAAAAGGAAGATTTTTTAAAAAGATGGACATATACTAGTTAAATGTTAACTTTAAGAAGTATCAATATTAACAGAATTTAAAATGGAAATCAAGATGAAAAACATTATAAGGGTCAAAGAAGACGATTTCATAATGTAAATATATTACTCTGCTAAAAAGTCATTTTTTAAATTTAATTTTTACTTTTTAATTTTTTCTTCAGAGTGACTGGACTCCAAAAAAAGTCATTCTAAAAAATGTAAACACTGGAAAACCCAAATCCTTTGGCAAATGGAAAACAATATAAATTATAAATTATGGTAAATCTGCTCAATGAAAGATTATGCAGTTAGCAAAATTATAGCTATATAGAAACAAAGGAAAATTATGATGTGGTAAGTAGAAATATAGGATACAAGAGTGTACACAATTAGAAGTATGTAAAATCCTAAAATCCACATATGCCTATGACTGAGACCAGAAGAGCACACACAAAAATGATATATTATATTATGACATGTATGAAGTAGAATACTTTCAATACAACAATCTTTAAAAGCAAAGAGGTATCCTTTCCACACATTGTACTGTCATAAAATGAAGAAGACAGATAATTTCTGCTATAGGCAAGTGTGTGAAAGCAAGACCTAGTGCAGGCTTTCAGGAGGGTAACTTGGCAGAGTCTCTCGAACTGGAAACGTACATACTATTTGATTCAGGATTTTCCCTTCAGTGGTCTACTCTAGAGAAATTCTTACTCGTACACATATAAGAGGAAAAACAAGGGTGCTCACAGCACTGCTGTGTAATAGAGGAAATGTGAAAATGATTTGAACATCAACAGAGGACATGCTGCTAATTGCAGTTTAGCCATGCAATCAACACTGCCTTAGTTAAAGGAATGAAATAATTTATATGAATGGAAATGAAAAGAATCTAAGACATTGTTAAGTGAAAAAAGTTACAGAATATTAACTATGAACCCATAAATAAAACAGACTCCTTAACACAGCAGCCATACAAAAGAAAACTAAATATTACACGTATACATTTATAAGGGTATAAAACCACAGATAATATGGGCTCCCTCTGGGAAAGGAGTGAAATGGCAGAGTGAAGAGATGAACAGTGACTCCTGCTTATTTATTACTCTAGATGTGATCATATTATTTGAATGTTTTAATAGTATTTGTTTATGTATTAAGAGGAAGACTAAGGAGAGTGTAGGGAAGGTAAGGGAGGGGAAAATAAATCATGCTTTAGGAAGAAGCTTTAGGAAGAATGATTTCTTCTTCCAGTTTGACAACTTGCTTGCTGTATGATTTTACATAAGTCATTCAGCTATATTTCAGCCTCAAATTGTATCACTGGTATATAAAAAAAAAAGATTAACTTAAGAAAAGAAAAAGGGGAAAGATGTGAATTACAATGGTTCAGAGGCTATAAATTATAATGTGCTTTAAAAGGTGAAGGATTATCATCTCATTCTTGAGGTGTTATGAAATCACATCTTAACCTATCTTAACCTATCCCATGTAACTGACAGTCCAGGCAAACGTCTGGTTTTCAATAAATATCAAAAATGACTGTGATGACTATTCATTTTAGAATTTAAAAAGTTTGTAATCCATCATGGACTGTTAATTTTGCCAAGTTTTCATTACTTTGTCCCAGATGAAGATAGGAAAAAATAAAGAGTAAATCAAGTTATATTATTAGCCTAAGCTTCATTTAGTATGACTCATTTAAAGGAAAAAGTTTCAGCCAGGCACAGTGACTCAAGCCTGGAATCCCAGCACTTTGGGAGGCTGAGGTGAGAGGATTGCGAGTCTAGAGGTTTGAGACCAGCCTGGGCAACTTGGCGAGACTTCGTCTCTACAATAAATCAAAAAATTAGCTGGGTGTAGTTCCAGCTACTTGGAAGGCTGAGGTAGAAGGATCGCCGGAGCCCAGTAGGTTGAGGCTGCAGTGGCCATGAGCATGCCATTGCACGTTAGGCTGGGCAACACAGTGAGACTCCAGTTCAAAAATAAATAAAGGAAAACATTTCATTTCCTTCTGAGTGTGAACCATTTCACTTTATGTTTATATAAGCTTAAGCAATCAGCATGAATATTACCTCAGTAAAAGGCTCCCACTAGTGGTCAATTCTTCCTCACTTGGTAAAATACACAAAACAGTTGAATGAAATATTATAACTGATGTTATATAATTAGAGATAAAGTTTTGCTATGTTGCCTAGGCTAGACTCGAGATCCTGGGCTCAAGCCATCCTCCTGCCTCTGTCTCCCAAAGTGTTGGGATTACAGGTGTGAGCCACCGTGCCCTGCCCTGTCATCTTTTTTAAGAAAAATTTTTTATTTTTGAGTCGGAGTCTCACTCTGTCTCCCAGGATGGAGTGCTGTGGCATGCTCATGGCCACCGCAGCCTTGATCTGCTGGACTCAGGAGATCCTTCTGCCTCAGCCTTCCAAGTAGCTGGAACTACAGGTATGTGCTACCACGCCTGGTACATTTTTTGATTTATTGTAGAGGTGAGGTCTTGTCAAGCTGCCTAGGCTGGTCTTGAATCCCTGGACTTAGGCATTCCTCTTGCCTTGGCCTCCCAAAATGCTGGGATTATAGGCTTGAGCCACCACACCACCTAAGAGGAATTTTTAATACTTTTCTCTAGTAGGTGCTGGATAAAGAGTCATTACTGAACGGATCAAGTCCAAAATCTTCCACTGCTTTGGCAAGGCTCTTCTCAACTTGGCCCTAGCCCACACTTCAGCCTCATCTCTGGTCACTAAGACTAGCAGTTCTTAAACATAACACTTTGATGGTAAACTCCTGATATCCTCCAAGGTCAAGACTTCTTTGGCTGGTCCTTCCATGAAGCCCTCTCTGCACCTTCTGTTCACGTCTGTGGAATGTATTAAGTCAGGTGCGGCATCTGTACCCTTTTCTCCTTTGCTCCACGGTGCATGCCTTCGGGCAAAGAGAACTGTTGTTCTGTTCATCTTTGTTACCTACCAAAATATCCCAGTGCCCCACCATTTGATAAATGCTTAATGACTGCAAGTAGTGGCGGTGCTTTGCAAAGAGTAAGCACCTAAATATTTGTTAAAAGAAGAAAAGTATTTAAATTGCTCTTTACACATGAATTCCAATGAGAAGCATACTTGCAAAAAGTTGCTTTTTCTTATCTCTGTCGAAGTAATTTTTCCACTCCAAGATCTGTTGACTGTGTAGAATATTCTCTGAATAACCTAGTTGCAAAAGACAAACAAAACCAAGTAAAAACATTAATGATCTCTATTACTTTATCAATGCCCATCTTATCAATGTAGTTGGAACCAATTTAAGTTTTGGTTTTTTGAGTATGTCAAGCATAATTCCCAGTAAAAACTAAAATTATATTTTAAAATTCACATCTACATGTTTTATATCTGCTTTTATATTTCTGAGAATAAAAAACTCTCTCTGCTCACAAGTCTTCATTTCCCAGCTGCCCACACATCACCTCCTTTGTTTACCTCTCATTTCTAGAGTGATGCCTGATTCAAGCAATGCTTATTGGACTGGAAGTTTGCAGAAGGCAAAGGAGGTAAGAAATACCTGCTGGGCTGGTTTCATGATTAATTGGACAGAAAGATGGTTGTCAAGATGGTATGATTCAAGAGGGCATTCTGGTCATTATAGCCTTCTTCACCAGAGTCTTGAAGACTCCTGCTCTTCCAGATTCTCTATAGAAGCTGAAATACATCTGAGATAATTTATGTCCTGACTTTTAGGTGGGTATGAACATCTTCATTATTAGCTAGTGTTTTTATGAGTTCAACAGAAAAGCAATTCTGGAGAGTACCCTAGATAAGATGGGAGAAGAGGAGAAAGGAGCCAGTATGTCTAGACTGAGGATGAGTGTGCTGTGGCATGGGAGAGCGTGAGAGAAGGAAGGCAGAGGCTGCAGTCCTGGAGGCAGGAGGGCACACTTAATTCTTTTTTTTTTTTTTTGAGTTGGAGTCTCACTCTGTC
>NW_007246658.1:531633-551131 GCF_000164805.1 Carlito syrichta | reverse complement strand
GGGCTCCGGCGATCCTTCCGCCTCAGCCTTCCAAGTAGCTGGAATTACAGGCATGCGCTACCATGCCCGGCTGATTTTTTGATTTATTGTAGAGATGAGGTCTCGCTGCCCAGGCGGGTCTCGAACCCGCGGGCTCAGGCAATCCACTCACCTCAGCCTCCCAAAGGCGCGGGATTACAGGCTGAGCCACCGAGCCCGGCTAGCACACTTAATTCTTAACAATTTTACCTGCGATTATTCCTACCCCCTTGATCTCCCTTTCACCTGTTATCTTTTCTCTTCCAAAGCAAGCAGTGCTCATGAGAAGAGCACATTTAAGCAGTTTTACTGAGAATCTTGGTTTTATTGATAGTCAATAACACAGAAGCCCGTATCCCTGGTGATTTTATCATGGGAGAGAATAGATGTCTTTTTCAAGCTATTTTGGTGCAAGAACAACAAAGAAGATAAGACATCTGGACATCTTTCCAAAGAGTAGGCCTATGAGGACTAAGCCACCATTCTGCTAAAGACTCTGAGCAAAGAGAGCACTTCTCAAATGGAAGAGGGAAAAACCGGCAGTAAGATGAAAGTCTACGTTCTGCTGCCTGGCACTTGTCACTCCACCCCTGCTGTCAGTGCTAACCCTTCTGGCCCCGGACCCCCCAGAATGGAGCTCCGCCTCCTGTGCTCCCACTGCCACCCGAGTCTCCTCCCATCATCCTTGTGGTGACATTCTAAACACGGGTGCATCTGACCACCAACACTTGCAGACACTAAAGGACCAGTCTTTCTTGCCTTGTATTCCAATATCTGACATGGTGCTTTCCATATATCAGAGGGGCTATAACAGCTTGATAAAATAATGAGGTTTGGAAGTTGTATAACAAAGACTTTTGTGATATCTTTGTGGTAGAAAAATATGGGTTGGTTTCATAGCTAGTTGAATGACTCTATTCAATTTTACATAGCAGATGGATGCCAACCCAAGAAAGGCTCGAATTGGTATTTCACATAACTCAGTATTTTCATCTATGATTTACAGATAGAATGTATATAAAATGTGCAAAAGACAGAAAACAGGAAAAAGTAACTCTATTCAAAATGATTGCGAAAGATGCTACTAATGTAGTAAATGCTTAATCTTGAGGAAAAACTAAAACTGGAGCTTAGATGTGATCATGATCTGAATGGCTATTTGGTAGAAGAAAAAGCTGACTTGTCTGTGCTGCACCAAAGGGTAGAATTAGAATTGCTCGAAGGAAACGCCTGTATACTGAATACTTCAATACAAGGAAGAGTTTCTTAAAATTAGCCCTATCAAGCAATGGGTTTGTATGAAGCAGTGAGGTTTCTTTTCATCACAAGTATTTAGGTAGAAGTTGAAGGATTCCTTCATTAGGTAGGAGCTGGGACTAGTTGGTGCCTAATTTTTCTACAGAAATATGCTCCAACCATCCAGACTCTGAGGTCATTGAGGACACAGAATGTGTCTTACTCAATGTGGTATTCTTAGCACTAGCTTGGAGGAAGTTCATACAGAAATGGTGGAGGATTTTTAGCAGAAATTATGTATGTTAAAATAAACATTAAGAATTTCATTTAACATACTTCCATGTCCCCTTCTCTCAAGTTAAAGTTAATTTCAATACACAATATGACATCAACATTTTCAAATATAAATTTATTTTTAAACATGAGTTTCTTGTCTAAAATTTATATCTGTATACGCAAATGTTTTATTATTTATGGAAGTACTGTATTAAAATTATAAAACTTTAATCTGTATCCATTTTCACTTGTTTTACTTTTCCCTTTTTCCTTTTTTGTTATTTTTAACAGAATGTTTAAAATTTGCAAACAATTTGGCTGTGAGGCATTTCCTATTTTTAGCCTCTGCTAACCTACTTATCTAATACTATAAAACAATATACTTGTATTCCATCTTTCCATAGCCCAAATCTCCTTATTCAGTGGCTTCACTTCATCAGCACATTTGCTGGGTTCCACATCACTGATTCAGCATTTTAGATGGCTGAGGTTGGATCACCATCTAGTGGTAAAAGCACGTAGCTGCTGGTTCTACATTAATTACTGTTACTTTTCTAACTTTTGGGGTACCACTCTTTTAAAAAATGTTTTAATTTTTATTTTTGGGAGGTACCACTCTTAAATAAATAGAAATTAATCACCATCTTAAAAATATTTTAAAAATTTAAAATATGGCAGGCTCGGTGGCTCAGCCTGTAATTCCAGTACTTTGGGAGGTTGAGATGAATGGAATGCCTGAGCCCACGGGTTTGAGACGAGCCTGGGCAACTTCGCGAGACCTTGTCCCTACAATAAATCAAAAATTAGCCGGGTGCGGTAGCATGCACTTGTTCCAGCTACTTGGAAGGCTGAAGCAGAAGGACTGCCGGAACTTAGCAGGTCAACGCTGGGGTGGCCGTGAGTGTGCCACTACACTCCAGCCTGGGCAACAGAGTGAGACTCCAACATACACACACACACAAATTTAAAATAAATCATAATTAGAATAATTGTTTACTACTAGTGAGATAAAGAAAATCTGACAATCTCTCACCAAGGCTCTCTAAGCAGCTCGACAGACAAGTTGATAGACAAGCTGTATCATAAGACAGTTTCCTTTCTTCTTTATAGCTATCAAAATGCAGGTCGCCAGGGATGAAAGAGTTTAATGTTTATGTGTTTATGTCATATTGTTTTTGACAAGTGAATTAAACGGGGACACATAAATTCCAGGACTTTCCTACTGCAGATGATGCAGAAGAACACACTTCAATGCTGGAAGCCTGGTTCTCACTTAGCAGGGAGGGTGAATGTGTTTCTCCTTCACTCTTTGGCTAACATGGCTGAAAAGTTTCTTCATGGTCTTGTGTAGAATTTGCACTTTAAAAATATACATATAATAAAAATGATTTCTCTGTCAAGATGAAAAGTTTTCAAGGGAGAAGAATTAATAAGCTCTTGGTGGTGAGTAGTCTTGACCACAGCTTAGTCATCTTAGGAAAATCAGTACCTTGTCCTCAACAATTAAAATCCTGGCATTTCAGCTTGAAGTGATGGATTCAGGCCAATCAAGATTCTGAATATATCACCAAGACACCATCTGAGCAAGCCACAGAAATATCTTTACTGCCTGCACCAGTGTCATAAGGAAATATTTTAAGTCTCATGGCTTATTTTTAAAACTCAAGTGAGCACTTCTTTCCTCAAAAGTCGGCATATGTCAGTTTGAATAAGCAGAGCCTCTTATTCACTGACAATCTTTGCACAGCATGCAAAACTGCAAATTCAAGGGCTACAATTTGCTGGTGTTTCTAATTTTCATGTTCATTCAATATCAAAGGCTTATTTCTCAGTTGCCAACTCTTTTGGAAACAAAGGAGAATATGGTCTGACTTTAGGTGCCACCTCTGATTTGGGTAGTGCTAATCTACTTTGCTGCACATAGCTGGTGCTCTGTCTTCCAGTCTAAAAACAGCTGACAAAATAATTAACTAAACAAACAAAGTCTTTTCCTGTAACATAGGTTTCCAATGATCAACAGAAAATAAAAGTTGTCCAACATTTCTTTATCATATATGTATCACACACTAGCTAATTAATAATTGGGTCATCCTCTGGGTCACTCGTTTCTTTCAACTGCAAAGTGAAATAACTGTAACTCTCTAGCATGTAAACATAATGTTAATTATTATACTATACTGTATGGCACTGAGATTATACTTCAACAGAGTCATAGGATAAAATGACCGTTTTTTTTCCTGAGATTCTGTCCTTAATTCTGGGGCTGATCTTTATAAGTTTTTTAGAAACAGTGTGATCTTATCTATTTTTTGCTATGAGCAGGTAAAGAATGATGCCGCTCTAGTTTAGTCATTTTATACCCACTAACAAAATTAATTTCATACTAGAAGGCCTTATATTGCAGTTGTTCTAGAAAAACTCACTGTACTCTGAAAACATGCAAAAGTTTCGATGAATTCATGCCATTATCTGACCAAATTTCATATCAGAAAAGGTACTTGGGAGAGTAACCAGTTTAATAAAATTCCACTTCCAGATATTTGTTGTTATACTTTTTATTTGCACTTTTCATGAGATTATCACTATGTCAGTTATTCACTTATCTCAGCACATCCAAGCTTATATTCCATATTCCCAATTAGGTCTTGTTTATTACTAATGTTATGGTGCTGATTTGCGTTGCCATATCATTATTTCATCAAAAGTATTTTACATTTAAATGACTACTTCTGAGTAATGGATTCATTCTTGTGAACTGAGGATAAAGCAGCATAATATTAACAAAGTGTTAATTTAACAAATGTAAACAGCAGTACACACACGCCATGAAAAGATGACAGCAGAGTTAATTAACAGTATTAATTCATTTTGGTCAATCATCAACATGACAAAATTTCTTGGAAAATGTGAATTACATGTAAACAAAATGGTTTCATGGCTTTTCACTGTAAAATTTCAAAGTTCCCGGGGATCACTTGCTAGACGACCAAAGACCATCATAGGCTCAGGTACTTTAAGAAATACCAAACTAGAAAGTAGAAGAAAATTTATCTCTATTTTATTCTTTCATTCTTTAACATCTCTAAGAATACATTCCAATAAAAAGGTCCTCTGCAGAGAGCATTTTCTGAATCAGTAGAAGGTTGGACTAGATTATTTCTTTTCTTTTCTTTTTTTTTTTGAGTTGGAGTCTCACTCTGTCGCCCAGACTGGAGTGCAGTGGTCGCTCCCAGCCACCACAGCCTCCACCTGCTAAGCTCTGGCGATCCTTCCACTCAGTCTTCCAAGTAGCTGGGACTACAGGCGTGCACTTACACGCCCGGCTAATTTTTTGATTTATTGTTGAGATGAGTTGCCAAATTGCCCAGGCGGGTCTCGAACCCGCGGGCTTAGGCAATCCACTCACCTCGGCCTCCCAAAGTGCGGGATTACAGGCTGAGCCACCGAGCCTGGCCGGACTAGATTATCTCTAAGGTTTAAAGTTAAAATTTTAATTTAACTCAAGATTCTAAATTGTGCTGTTAATATGCCTTGAGTTTATAGAACAGTCAATAGTTAGAACTCAATAATCTCCTTTGGGATTACAGCCAGAGCACGTGTAGAATTCTTAAGCACAGATAATTCATTTATTTACTCAGTACATACTTGGTGTGTGTTTATTATGTGCCAAGCACTATTCTGAGTACTAAGAATATGCAGTCCAAAATACAGACAAAGTCGCTGCTCTCATGGAGTTTATATTATTGAGAAGGAGATGGACAATAAACAAACACAAATTTAAACATTAGCTGACAGGAGCTAAGAAGAAAAATAAAGCAGGACAAAGGAACAGAGAGTGTGGGGGAGGGGCAGAGGGAGAAGAGGGTGATGAAGGCAGAGAGGAATCAGGGAGATCTCACTAGTAAGTGCAGGTCTGAGCAGGCATGTGGCTGAGTGCGGGGGACAGTGTGGAAATCTGTGGGAAGAGCATTCCAGGCCCAGGAACCAGGAAGGAAGAAACCCCTGAGGCAGAAGTGGCTGGGTCTGCTCCCCCTGGTGGAAGCAGGGTAAGCAAGGTGGAGATAAGATGAGAGAGCAGGGGTTGCAGGGCATGGGGGGACTATGGAGTCTTAGAAAAGTCTTGGGCTTTTATTCTGCGCGAGATGGGAAACTACTGGAGGGTCTGCACAGAGGAGTCACGTGCTCTGACTTACATTTTTAAAGGATAACTCTGTTAGCTTTATGGAGACTAGACTTCGGGGCAATGAGGGTGGTCACAGGCAGGGAAATTGGAAGAAATCCAAGTGAGCAATCAGGGGAGACGGCCAGGTGGACTGTGGCAGAGGTAATTTAGTAGTGTTGTGGTTAACGGGCAAAAATAATGTCTTGATGGTCTCAGCTGACAGTGACACCTTCTGGCTCAGATAAAATCGTACAAAGTTTTCTACTGATGGAAGACAGTCAATGCAAAAGCAGACTGAAGTTCCTGTAGGAGGAAAAGAAAAACAGCAGAACCTAACACACCCATGGCCAGCAAGCTGTTCCCAACTATGAAGGGTAGTCCTCAGAGGAGACTGCCGGGCTGGGCTGAGGGCTGAGGGCTCCGAGCTAGAAGCAAGGACCATCTCTCTTGGAAGTGTGACTGAGAATGGCCCTGGGGCTGGTACGCAGAATGCCCCCAAAGCTCATCTGGGAGCTGAGGCAGAGAAGGCAGGAAAAGGCTGCCCTGTGCACCGCAGGCCCGGGTGCTCTCACTCCTGATTCACACCCTGCTTGTGACCGACCCAACGAGACTGTGATCGTGTTATTTGAAATTCTTAAATGATTTGTTCTCTGATTACATATAAGCTATCTGTCTTTATCATTGAAAATTCTTTTCAATCTTACTTGAAAATGCTATAAAGATCAACGGAATATCAGTATTCATGACACAGCAAGAGGTACACCTCATAAAGCCAGGCAGAAAGAGGATATTAATTTAACTCTGTATACAAGAGATCTCTTTTCAGTATTGGGCACAAATAAGAAAGGAAATAGGTAAACGCAAATAAATTATTCAATTTAACTCTACCTTCCTCCCACTTAAAAAAATCATTATAGCCCATGTTATAGCTGAAATCCCGGATACTAGATAGTGATAAAAAAAAGACTTATGGAGTTTAAAAAAAAAAACCTACCCACACAAATCAAAACGGAAAAAAAAGAACACTAGCCTACCGTGGTGATGTAGCGGGAGTGGAATTCTGGAGCATCTTTCAGGAACGTCAGACCAGGGTGTGTGTCCACGACATCCTGAAAAACAGCAAAACCAAAACCAAATAAACAAACATCAAAAAAATATGCCTATGAAAAGTTTTCCTTGTTGTATACTACATTGCCAGTTGAGTAAACTTGTTATTTTAGAGTATTGGATAATGAAATTAAAATTTAGTTAATATCCTATTATTGAATTCAAGATTTTTGTTTTTGTTTTTGTGAGTTGGAGTCTCACTCTGTCACCCAGGCTGAAGTGCAATGGCACACTCACAGCCACCTCAGCATCAATCTGCTGGACTCCGGCGATCCTTCCGCCTCAGTCTTCCAAGTAGCCGAAACTATAGGCACGTGCCCACACGCTTGGCTAATCTTTGATTTACTGTAGAAAAAAGGTCTCGTCAAGTTGCCTGGGCTGGTCTCAAACCTTGCGGGCTCATGAAATCCACTTGTCTCGGCCTCCCAAAGTGCTGGGGGATTACAGGCTGAGCCACCAAGCCCAGCCTAAGTTTTATTTACAAGCATACTTATGTGTGCTTTTCTGTATGCATAATATGAGGAGGATCCCCCCAAACCGAATTTATTTATAAAAAGTTATGTATTTATTCCTACATGCTTAAACTTCAGTCACCTTCAAAGTACTCTTCATTTGATGCAATACACCTACTGAGACGCTTTTTCCACTGCTCAAAACAGTTTTTGAACTCTATTTTGATGCCTTTTAGTGCTTCTGCTGTTTTTTGTTTCCTCTACCACATTGGAAAAAAGTTTCCCTTTGAGGACTTTTTTCATTTGAGGAAACAAAACGAAGTTGCCCAGGGAGAGATGCAACGAATAGGAAGGGAAGCGCATAGGGGAGTCAGGCTGTTTTTGGTCAAAAACTGCTAAACATTCACTGTGGTATGGGCAGGTACACTTGTAAAGCACCCATCATAAATGGGCAAATGCACTGAAATAGTCTCCCAAAAAAAAAAAAAAAATTCACTGCAGCCAAATGTAGCTGCTCACAACAATGCTAGCTGGCACACTGATGCCGATGGTTTCCTAGCACACTTACCTAGCAGGGGAAGCCTGTACTACAAGGGGCCCACCCTCCAAAAAATAATTCTGGGTTTTCCCCTGTCATAAACTTCAATAAAAAGTTAAAATCTGGCCGGGCTCGGTGGCTCAGCCTGTAATCCCAGCACTTTGGGAGGCCGAGGCAAGTGGATTGCCTGAGCCCGCAGGTTCGAGACCCGTCTGGGCAACGTGGTGAGACCTTGTCTCTACAATAAATCAAAAATTAGCCAGGCGTGGTAGTGGGCGCCTGTAGTTCTGGCTACCTGGAAGGCTGAGGCAGAGGATCACTGGAGCCCAGCAGGGTGAGGCTGCGGTGGCTGGGAACGTGCCACTGCACTCCAGTCTGGGCGAAAGAATGACTAATGACTAATGACTAAGAATAGCTAAAATTTCTCTCTTTTTTTTTTTTTTTTGAGTCGGAGTCTCACTGTTGCCCAGACTGGAGTGAAGCAGCATTCTCACAGTCACTGCAGCCTTGACCTGCTGGGCTCAGGTGACCCTTCTGCCTCAGTCTTCCAAGTAGTTGGAACTACAGGTGTGTGCCACTATGCCCGGGTAATATTTCTTGATTTATTGTAGAGATGAGATCTCACCAAGTTGCCCAGCCTGGTCTTGAACCCCTCCTGCCTTGGTCTCCCAGAGTGCTGGGATTACAGGTGTGAGCCACTGTGCCCAGCCTATCATTATTTTGTTGCTTAAACTGATCAAGTTTTGGCCATCAGGAGCTCATTCAGGTTGGCTACTATGTCCTTTTGTAGGCACTTCTGTATTTTCTGATATCTGGTATCAACCTTTCACCAAGAAGCTCTGGTTTCTTTCACTAGAGAATGGTATTTAGGAACCAAATCCAGGTGCAAAATGTGCTCATTACTACTAGGATATCATTGCTCTAAAGCCTTCTTAACAGGCAGAACTAACAAATAGAAGATATGTATGTGTATTAATACACACACATATCTAATCTATATCTGACCATATGTATATTAAAACTCTACCATCATACAGATAACTTTGATTCCAATCCAACACCATAAAGTTCATTCTAGCCTTCTTCCTTTCCTTTGTAATTTATTTTTCTGACAATGAGAAATCTGGGTCTCATTATCTATAATGTGTTCACTTATTTGTTCAATCCTAGCACAGTAACAGAATTGCTAACCCATACCCCAGTGATAAACAAATTTACTAACCAGAATAGCAGTCCTTAACCCTTCTGACATCAGGGATTGGTTTCATGGAAGACAGTTTTTCCAAGGACCAGGGAAAGGGGAGATGGTTTTGGGATCATTCAAGCACATTACATTTATTGTGCATTTTATTTCTATTATTATTATTATGTTGTAACATATACTGAAATAATTATACAACTCACCATAATGCACAATCAGTGGGAGCCCTAAGCTTGCTTTCCTGCAACTAGACAGTCCCACCTGGGGGTGACGGGAGACAGTGACATCCAAAGTGTGTTGATTATGTCCAGTCTACTCATTCTGGTTGCTGTCATTGCAGAAAACCCTGCTTCGCAAAGACAGGATACTGGAAATGGAAACAGACTTTTCAGTGCTTTTGTGGCAAGCTCAGGATATTCCGCCTTGACTTTAATCCAAGTTTTGAAGTTGTCTCCAACATACTTTGAAGGCCACCGTCATTTGCAGTCTCAAGCTGTTGATCCTTTCTAGCACAGATAAAGTCACCTGGCTTATGCACAAGTGGGTCATGGATCCATTTCTTCCCAGTTTGGGGATCTTTTGTGGTGGGGAAGTAATGCTCAAACTCTTCTGAAAGCCAAGATGGGTGATCATGCACCAGCTGGGAAAAAAGAAGGCCCTGGTCTAGTCTTTTTTAAAATCTCTGCTAACGTTTGAAACATGTCAAAAATCCCAGTGCCCACTCATTGCCCTATAATTCCTGTGTAGCTTTGAATGTAGCCACTTTATTTGTCGACTTGAACACAGTAATTGTTCCCTGAAGTGACAAATTTAGTTCGCTGAACAGGTTGAATGTGTCACACAACTAAGCAAGTTTTGTGACCCATTCTCTGTCACTAAAATGTGCTGCCAGTGGTGACTGTTTTTCTAAAAGAAACCTCTAAAGTGGCTCTCGTAACTCTGGTCAGTGATCTACCTTTAGAAAGCCATCCTGCTTCTGTGTATAAGATGTGTATGCTCTGCATTCATATCCTCATAGAGCTGTATGAACAGACGTGAGTTAAGGGCATGTTCTTTCATGTGGTTGATAATTTAATCACATACTGCAAAAATGTAAGTTCAGGTGACATTTTTCAGCTAGCCAGCATTTTCTATGGGTGACACAATATGTAGACTCACATTCAGAAATGACCTCTTTGACCCAAATAGTGAAACCAGAAGGCTGTCCAGTCATGGCAGCCGCTCTGTCTGTGCATATACTGACACAAAATGAACAAGTTAGTTTTCCTGATATGTAATCATTCAAAGGCTTGAATAGATTTGCAGTTGTGGTATTGGTGCACACAACATATCCTCATTCATATCTTCCTGAAAAATATATCACACAAAAACAAGCATCATTGCCTTGTCAACGTCGGTGGACTTATCAACCTGGATTGTGTACCATGACTCATTAATCCTCTCTAACAATTGTGCCTCAATATCCCTTGCTATTTCATCAATTCGTCTAGTTATAGTGCTAGCTGAAATATCACCTTTTGAACTGCAGCCTCTCCTAAAAGTTCACGACAAATGTCCTTAGCAGGAGGCAGGATCAACTCTTCACCAATAGTAAAGGTCTTCTTAGCTTTAGGGTTAGCACTAAGAATGGTGCTCTCAAGTGCAGTCACATTTGATGAAGTAATGTCCTTCAATAATTGCTTCTGTTCTTTGTGTTTACGTTGTTTTCCTTTTGAAAAACTCCCAAGGCTTGTCTTTTAATGTAAGGTGCTTGGTCTCCACATAGTGAAGCAGTTTTGAAGGTTTCATGACTTTGTTGGATAGCTGGTCACCATATATTATACAAAGCAGGCTTGGAGAACGTGAATCAGCTGTTGCAGTGAACCCATAATTTAAATAGGACTCTTGATATTTTCTTTTAAATGCAGCTTTCTTTTTGTTGGAAGTCTTAGAGTCTTCTGCTATCTCATCATTGGGTCTTCATCCTTTTTCAAAGATGCTCTCCAGTGATGTTTGTTTTTTATTCATTTTGGCTAGGGCTAGCTTTGTGGGCTTGCCAAAACTGTGACCGAGACAAGTGTGCAGTTGGGAAAGATGTGCAGGTGGAAGTGGTAATAAGATAATGGGTGGGCCATGCACAGACTAAAATAAGTGTCTGATTCTGACTTAAAGCCTGCCACCAGATGAAGCTGCAAAACTGAAGTACATCAACTCACTTGCCACTCATTGGGTTTTGACATGAGTCCGCCAGCAATTGATGAGTTATGGTCTCTGTGTAGTCAGTCCTCACTGCTAATGTTAAACTGTATCTGCAGTCACTCCCTCACATTAGCATCATCTTAGGCTGCACCTTAGGTCATCAGGCAGTAGATTCGCAGAAGGAGCAGCAACCTAGATACCTTATATGTGAAGTTCACAACAGGATTCATGTTCCTATGAGAGCCCAATGTCGCTGCGTACTGACAGAAGGCAGAGTTCAGGTGGTGATGCAAATACAGATGAAGCTTTGCTCACTTGCCCACCACTCATCTTCTGCTAAGTGGCCTGGTTCCTAACAGGCCATGGACCCGGGGGTTGGGGGACACCGGAACTAGAGTATTGATGTACAGTTCCTTCTGTCTTTAGCCTTATAGTATCTAGTTAAACACTGTTTTCCAAACTGACTTGGCTTAGTTCTTTCCTTTTCTTCTTTCTCCATCTTTTTAATTTTATTTTTATAATTTTAAAGTTGTAGGGTTCAAGTCAGGATTGGTACATAAGTGGTTTAGGTACAGGTTAAATTTGGGGCCTCCCATTGGACCTCACTTCACCTGAATTAGGATCAGATACTCTTATTGGTGTTATATGCCACCACCCCCTCTCCTGGCAGTGTCCTGCTACTGCTAATAATCCCTTTTTTGTAGTATTATGATAGGTGTTCAGGGTTCACTTATGAGTGAGAACATGTGGTACTCACTTCTTTGTTTCTGTGATAGATCACTTAGTATCATAGACTCCAAGTTCATCCAAGTTGCTGCGAAGTCCATAATTTTGCCTTTGTTTATGGATGCATAATATTCCATCATGTATATGTACCACTTTTTTTTTTCTTTATCCAGTCCACTTTCGATTGGTACACAGTTGGTTCCATGTTATTGCTATTGTGAACAGTGTTGCAATAAACATGCGTGTGCAGGGATCTTTTCTGTAGAATTATTGAGTTCCTCTGGGTATATTCCCCTCTGGGTATATTGCTGGGTTATATGAAAGGAACTTCTAGTTCTTTTGGAAACTGCCACACTGCTTTCCACATTACTTTGCACTCCCACCAACAGTATACAAGCATCCTCTTTTCTCTGCATCCTCGCCAGCATTTGTTGCTTTTTGCTTTATTCGTGACGGCCATTCTTACTGGAGTTAGGTGGTACCTCAATGTGGGTTTGATTTGTATTTCTGTGATGACGATTAGTGAGGCTGCTCTCTCCCTTCTCTTTGATATGGTTATTTTCATTTGTCATACGGTTCATTTTATTTGTTACTATTTATAATGTTTTGGGCTTCATTCCCACACATCCTGGTTGACTTCAATTGTTTCTCAGAAGAACTAAATGAAACACTCCTATGGTCCTACAAATCAAAACTAATGTAGGCTTGACACAGTAAACAGTATCAAGTCTTCCCACCTATAACCAAGAAGTCTCCCTCCATTTACAGAAACCTCCTTTAGTTTCTCAGAAATGTTTTTGCAGCTTTCAGTGTACTGGGCTTATGCATCTTTTGTCAAATTTACCTCTAAGTATACTTGTTGGTATTGTTGTCCAAATTTCAATTTCCAATTGCTTGTTACTAGTATATAGAATGATGCTTGATTTTTATATCTTTAACTACACATGCCATAACCGTGCTAAATTCATTTATTAAATACAGCTTTAGCAGCATCCTACAAATGTTGGTATGTTATCTTTTCATATTCATTCAAAATATTTCCTGATTTCCCTTTTGATTTCTTCTGTAACCCATAGCTTACTTAAAAGAGTTATATAGTTACTAAATATTTGAGAATTTTCATAGATTTGTTATGACCTCTAATTTAATTCCATTATGGTCAGGGAATATACTTAACTGACTTGAATATTTTTAAATTCATGAGTTGTTTTTTTTTTTGAGTTGGAGTCTCACTCTGTCACCCAGACTGGAGTGCTGTAGCCACTTCCGGCCACTGCATCCTCAACCTGCTGGGCTCTGGCGATCCTTCAGCCTCAGCCTTCCAAGTAGCTGGAACTACAGGCGCGTGCTACCATGCCTGGCTAATTTTTTTGATTATTGTAGAGATGAGGTCTCGCCAAGTTGCCCAGGTGGGTCTTGAAACCGCGGTCTCAGGCAATCCACTCACCTCAGCCACCCAAAGCGCGGGATCACAGGCTGAGCCACCGAGCCCGGCTGAGATTTTTTTTATGCTTCAGAATATGGTCTATATCTTGGTAAGTATTCTCTGTGCATGTAAAAAGAAAGCTGATAGGTCAGTCAGGCTCAATGGCTCAGTCTGTAATCCCAACACTTTGGGAGGCTGAGGTAAATGGATTGCCAGAGACTGCAGGTTTGAGACCAACCCGGACAACTTGGCAAGACCTTGTTTCTACAATAAATAAAAAATTAGCTGGGCGTAGTAGCGTGTGGCTGTAGTTCCAGCTACTTGGAAGGCTGAGGCAAAAGGATCGTTGGAGCCCAGCAGGTCAATGTTGGGGTGGCCATGAGTGTGTCACCACCCTCCAGCTTGGGTAACAGAGTGAGACTCGAATTAAAAAAAAAAAAAGAAAGTGAAATATAAATGGCAATTAGGCCAAGTTGGTTGACAGAGTTGCTCAAGTGTTCTATACCCTTAGTGATTTTCTGTTTGTTCCATTCCTTATTGAAAGCAGTATAAGGACATCTACAACTCTAATTATATATTTATCCTGGCAATTTAATCAGATTTTGCCTCAAGTACTTTGAAGGTATTATTAGGTATATAAACATTTAGAATTGTTATGCCCTCTTGAAGAACTGATCCCTTCATCATTCCTTAGCAATACTGTCTGTGCTAAATACTACTCTGACTGATACTTATTAGCCACCCAACTTTCTTTTCTTTTTCTTTTACTGTGGCACAAAAAGCACATTCACCCTCCCAAGAATTTCCAAGTGTACAGTACAATATTGTCAACCACATGCACACTGTTGTGCAACAGATCTCCAGAACCCCATACCATCCTGGATGACAAATGTTACATCTACCAAACAACTGCCTTTTCCCCCTCTCCTGAGTCCCTGGCAACTCTGTTTTCTGTTTTTGTGAGTTTGACTACTTTAGATACCTGACATAAGTGGAAAAATACTGTATTTACCTTTCTGTGACCAGTTTATTTCACTTACCATGTCCTCAAGTTCATGCATGTAGCATATGGCAGGACTTCCTTCTTTTATAAGGCTGAATAATACTCCATTTTATACACACACACACACACACGCATACACACAGAGTTTTATTTATTCATCCACTGATAGACACTTGGGTTGTTGCCTTAGGACATGTTAAATTCCCAGCACATCCTTGTATATCACTAACCAGGGAAGCTAAATTGAGCTTCAGTGTTCAGAGTTTTTACTGGGGTTTTATTATGTGGTCATAACTGGCTGAATCATTGGTCATGTGATTGAATTCAATCCCCAGGCCCCTTCCTCTCTGAGGAGGTCAGACTCATATCACCTGGCTAAAAGAGCCAACCTCTGATCACATGGCAAGCCCCCACCCTGAAACTATTCAGGGACTCACCATGAAAAACAAAGATACTTCAATCATTTGGGAAATTCTAAGGATTAAGAAGCTCTGCTCTAGAAACTAGGACAAAGACCTGACAAATTATTATTGTTATTATTATTTTGAGTTGAAATCTTGCTTCATTGCCCAGGCTGGAGTGCAGTGACACGCTCACAGCTACCCCTGCGTCGACCTGTTGGGCTCAGGCGATCCTCTTGCCTCAGTCTTCCAACAAAGTCTTTATTATACAACACCCTTCTCCTTCCATTTACAAGTCTGTTAGGCTGTTTGAAGTTGTCCCACAGCTCACTGATGCACTTTTAATTTAATTTAATTTTTTTTTTTTTGAGCTGGAGTCTCACTCAGTCACCCAGACTGGAGTGCAGTGGCTGCTCCCAGCCACCTCAGCCTCGACCTGCTGGGCTCCGGTGATCCTTCTGCCTCAGCCTCCCAAGTAGCTGGAACTACAGGCGTGTGCTACCATGCCCGGCTGATTTTTTTTTTATTTATTGTAGAGATGAGGTCTCGCCAAATTGCCCAGGTGGGTCTTGAACCCGTGGGCTCAGGCAATCCACTCACCTCAGCCTCCCAAAGGCTCACTTTTAATATTAATTAGCTTCTTTAATTCTTTTTGTGTCTCTGTATCCCATTTTGGAATGCTTCTATTGCTGTGTCTTCAAGTTCACTAATCATTTCACTTGCAATATTTAATCTGCTCTTCATCTTCAACATCTAAGTTTTTTTTATTAGAAAATAGTTTGTTTGGAAAGAAAACTAGAGAAAGAGAGAGAAAGAGGAGATTCACCTTCCCAAGGTAGGGAAGGGGGCCAAAGCCAGGAAAAATGGCCACGGCCATAGCTCAAAGAGCGCATGGCCACACCAGAGTCTAGTAAGGCAATGGCCCTAAGTTTTTATCTATACAGGTTCAATTTGGATCTTTAAAAATATATATCTTCCAGACCTGCACTTAACTTTTTGGTTATATGAAATTGAGTTATGAAATCTGTTTTAATATACTTGTCTGCTAATTCAACATCTGTATCAGTTTTGGATCAGCTTTGACTGATTTTTCCTCTTCATTATTAGTTTTATATTTTCTTGCTTTTTTTCCATGCCTTGTGATGTAAGCTGTTATACATTTTACCTTGTTGAGTGCTGGGATTTTTGGATTCTTAAAAATACTCTTGAAGCCAGGCTCGGTGGCTCAGCCTATAATCCCACGCTTTGGGAGGCTGAGGTGAGTGCACTGCCTGAGCTCGTGGGTTCGAGACCCACCTGGGCAGGGGAGACCTCATCTTTACAATAAAATTAAAAAATTAGCCAGGCATGGTAGCACGCGCCTGTAATTCCAGCTACTCGGAAGACTGAGGCAGAAGGATCGCCGGAGCCCAGCAGGTCGAGGCTGTGGTGGCCGGGAGCAGTCACTGCACTCCAGTCTGGGCAACAGAGTGAGACTCAAACTAAAAAAAAAAATACTCTTGAGCTATATTCTGGGATATCAAGTTACTTTGAAACCCTTTTAAGTTTGCTCTTCGGGTTTGTTAGGCAAGAACTGAGCAATATTTAATCTAGGAATAATTACCACCCTGTACAAAGGCAGATCCTTATGACTACTCTTCTCCCATGTATTGAGGTTTTCCAGTCTGGCTAGAAGGCATAGAGGCTCTTCCTGGCCTTGTGACCCACTGGTACTATCCCCTCTACTCTTCTTGGAAGACTCTTTCTGCAGCTTTGGTTAGTTTCCCATATACATTTGCTGATCAGCACTCTGCTAAAGAGCTTCTCAAGATCTCTACAATAAATCAAACAATTAGCTGGGCGTGGTAGCGCATGCCTGTAGTTCCAGCTACTGGAAGGCTGAGGCGGAAGGATCGCCGGGGCCAGCAGGTCGAGACTGTAGTAGCCGGGAGCGGCCACTGCACTCCAGTCTGGGTAACAGAGTGAGACTCCAATGCAAAAAAAAAAAACAAAACATCTCTGGGGATAACATTTATAGAGCATTAGTAGTTCTCTCCTCTTTGGTACTCTGTCCTGAGAATTCTAGAAACCTTGGTCTTCCTACATTCCAGCCCTACCTTGGTCTTCTACCAACTCTGCCTGGGTTTCCCATTCCTGTACAGTAGCCTGGAAACTCTTTCAAGGCAGGATTCATCTTGTCTCTTTTGTTGCCTATGTTCTGCATCTTGAAAACCACTGTTTTATAATTCTTGCCTGTTTTTGTTGTTGTTATTTCAAGTGGAAAGGTAAATCTAGTCTCTATTGCTCCATCTTGGTCAGAAGTTTATCTATTGATTTTCTATGTTGTTTATTTCCTCCTACCTTATTGAATTATTTTATTGAGTTTATCAATTTTTTTTAATTTTTAGAGTTTACTATTATGTCATTTGCAAACAGATATTTTCACTTCTTTTTTTTTTCTGAGTTGGAGTCTCAGTCTGTTGCCTAGGAAGGAGTACAGTGGCACGCTCATGGCCACTGCAGCCTCCACCTGCTGGGCTCAGGTGATCCTTCCACCTCAGCCTTCCAAGTAGCTAGAACTACAGGCTCACGCTACCATACCTGGCTAATTTTTTAATTTACTGTAGAGACAAGGTCTTGCCAAGTTGCCCAGGTTGGTCTCGAACCCCTAGGCTTAGGCAATTCTCTCACCTTGGCCTCCCAAAGTGCTGGGATTACAGGCTTGAGCCATTGAACCCAGTCTACTTTTACTTCTTAACCAATTTTATGCCTCCAATTGTTTTCTCTTACACAATTACTCAAGTACAATGTTGAATAGTAGTGGAGATTGTAGACATCCGTGCCTTGGTCCTGATCTTTGTTGAAATGCCTCTAGCATTTTCCTATTAAATAAGATATTGGCTTTAGCACTAAAGTATAGGTATTTCATTATGCTAAGAAAGCATCTCAAATATGGTGACAATCATGATTTTTTTCTTAGATATATGATATTAATAAATATCCTAATATTGAACAATCTTGCTTTCTTGGAATAAATCTCCCTAGGTTATACTGTATTCTGTTTGGTAATATTTTATCTATTGCTTTTTATCATTAATCTTGAAGTTATTTGTTTATAGTTTCCTTTCTCTTGCTGTCTTTACCTGATTTAGGTATCAGTGTTATACCTACTTCATGAAAGGAACGTAGAAATTCTGGAATAATTTATAGCATTAGGACTCTCTGGTATTGAAGGTTTGACAGAATTTCCTTGTGAAACTACCTGGGCCTGGTGCTTTTTTGTGTAGTAGTTTCTTAATAAATATCTCTATTTCTTCTATAAAAATTAGTCTATAAGCTTTCATAATCAAATGGGGTCAATTTGGGTCACATGTATTTTTCTAGAAAATTGTCCATTTCATCTATGTTCTCAAATTTATCTTCATAGATGTCTGCAAAATAGTCCTTTATGATTTTAGACAATTTCTTGTGTTTCAGTGGTTTTTCCTCCTTGTCATTTATTTTTAATATTAGTATGTTTTCCCTTTTTTCTTGATCAAATTAATTCATTGTTGGTCTATTTTGTTAATATTTTTCAAAACCAAGGCTTATTCAAAATGTTATTGGTTTCCTGTTTGTGACCTCCTAAATTTCTGATCATTATTGAAACTAAGTGAGGGGTATATGAGGGTTCTTTATGCCACTGTCTGCATTTCAAAATTCTTCACAATAAAAACTTAAGAAATTCATACATACACATGGTACAAAAATCAAGGTGTATATAAGCACTCATGTAAAGAAACATTCTACTAACCTCCCCCAGTCATCCATCTTTAGACCCACTTCTTTCTTATCATTTTGCACTTTTAGGTCTTTTGCTGGTTACCTCTAAATTAAATTTAAACGTAATTAAAACAGTTTTAAACTATAATTACTTTTAAAAAATCGTTTTATCAACAGAAAATATCTACTGATTCTTGCTAGGAAAGATGAGGATTTAGCTCACATATACTGTCCCACTTTACTTCCCTACCCCAATATTCAAGGGTTATGGTGTCTAGTTCTTTGGTTGGCTATCTTTGTAGACTGCAAATAGTGCATTATACATCTAGTTTTCATTCCATTCCTTTTAGTTCTTTCCTTTCCTTTACACAGAATGATAATAACAGTACTCCGTCTTTTTTTTTTTTTTTAAATAAGGTCTCACTCTGTCACCCAGGCTGGAGTGCAGTGGCATAATCAAGGCTTACCATAGCCTTAACCTCCTAGGCTCAGGTGATCCTTCTGCTTCAGCCTCCTAAGCAGCTGGGACTACAGGCACATGATACCACACCCAGCTAATTTATTTTTACTTTTTTATAGAGACATGGTCACCCTATGTTGCCTAGACTTCCTCCTGCCTCAGCTTCTCAAAACACTAGGATTATAAGTGTGAGTCACTATGTCTGACCAACACCTCACCTTTATTTTCTTTTTCTCTCTCTGTCTTTCCCCTTCACATTTTATTGGCAATACTTTGACTTCTAGGTTGTGCATGTTATTTACATACTCTTCTGTTACCACAACAAAACTTTTTACAGATTATCCACAGGATGATTTCAGATGCTATAAACTAAACTGCTGTTGCAAATGACAGGATTTCCTTCCTTTTATTTTATTTATTTATTTTTTTTGAGTTGGAGTCTCACTCTGTCGTCCAGACTGGAGTGCAGTGGCCGCTCCCGGCCACCGCAGCCTCGGCCTGCTGGGCTCCGGCGATCCTTCCGCCTCAGCCTTCCGAGTAGCCGGAATTACAGGCATGCGCCAACACACCCAG